>NC_137070.1:8040806-8207291 GCF_032717465.1 Coenobita brevimanus | reverse complement strand
TGAGTGTGAAGTTTCTCAGTCAGCATTAGTTATTTCATTATTCAGTACTGCCATTGAATTGTCGCCATGGAGTCACGCGTGTCAACACCAGAAGGCGTACATGCTGAGTCACCTGTGAATGAGGAAAATATGTAGACAACGTGAGGCACATAGCAAAGGTACTCCCTGTGTTTAACCATGGTGCCGGGCTGCCTCGTTTCGCTACCCCACCATTACCATCTATGATGCCGCCGAAGACCCAGTTTACAGCAGTTCCCCCAGGTATGTCTAGTGCTTTCCCTGGAGTTATTCATTCCACTCCCATGCCACACCAGGTCTTTTGTCACCGGAGGCTCAGTTGCAGTTGGAGTTGAAAAAGATGGAGATGGAAATGCAGCGTGCAAGAGAGAAAGAAGAGATGGAGATGCAGCGTGCAAGAGAGAAAGAAGAGATGGAGTTGCAGCGTGAAAAAATGCGATTTGAGCTGGAGAAGACTCGCTTGGAGGTGACTGCTAATAGGTCTACTTCGAATGCCCATACCTCAGGCCGTGCAGAGGATAGGGAGAGTTGGCTCTCAAGGAGTCTGAAATTAGTGCCAGCATTTGATGAGTTGAAGGTGACAGAATGGCTTGTCAGGTTTGAAAGAGGAAGCTAGGGAGTTTGAGTGGCCCGGGCAGCGCTGGGTGGAGCTTGGTATCTAATGTACTGAAGGGAAAAGCTTTGGAAGCGTAGCAACAGGATGAGCCCTGAGGATACTTAGATGAGTATGATGAATTTAAAGCAGCCATTCTTAAGGCATATGAACTTAGACCAGAGGCTTATCGGTTGTTGTTCCGTGGTGCTCGGAAAAGATCTGATGAAACCTATATTGCCTACACCAGGTATCTGGAGGAGACGTTAGACGATTTGTTGCTGAGTGAGAGCGCCACTTCATACAACGAGGTGCGTGAACTGCTTTTGATGGAACATTTTACCAACATAGCTGACAAAGAAATTGGTGTTAAAATTAGGGAGAAGAAGATTTAAGACCTTGAAGGAAACAGCAGCGTGGACTGATGACCGGGTGTTGGCCTTGCGGAGTATGGGGGTCAGAAATGTGCTAATTTTCAGCATTCTAGGGAGAGGACTATGAGTGATCCGGACTGGGATAAATCTCCCGTGAATCAGTCCAAAGGGAAGTTCAGAGGAGAAAAGGAATTCGGGGAGAAAAGAGCCCCGTATCCAGTTCGAAGCTCCTTTGCATTACTTTTGCAAACAGAGTGAGCACATCAAGCCTAACTGTCCTACGTGGAAGGCCTCCCAAAATACCAAACAGTGGCACTAGTTGTAGGTTCGAGTCAGGTGAACGAGAGGAGTTGGGAGAGTGGTAACGGTGAGGGAGAAGTCTGTGGAAAGCTGGAGTGCAGCCGGCTGTGCTTGCTGCCAGCTCAGGCTGAAAAAAGTTACCCAACATGCTACGCCACCTCTGGATGAACTGCCTCAGAAATCGTCCCTAGACTGGTGTAAACCTTTTTATGTGTCACTTTGACACAGTGAAAATTCATGGGATCAGTTATCCAGTTGTACTGTGGTTCGTGATACTGGTGCACAACAGTCTGTGTGCAGAAACGTGATTGGAGGGCCTGTAAACTCAGGGGAAGTATGTGTGCTGTGTAGAAGCATGAACTCAGATGAATACTATGATTATGTTCATGTGGAACTCGACAGCCCCATTGTTCAGGCTGCAGCTCAAGTAGCTGTTGCTGATGTAATGCCAGTAGAGGGGGTTGATTTTCTGCTGGGGGAACGACCTGGCTGGGGAGAAAGTATTTCCATCTCTTCCCCCACCAGTTGTTGTGGCAGAGAAGTGTTTTGACGCCCCAGAAATTGGTATTGAAGTTGATGCAGAAGTGGAAGCCACATGTTCCCGGTCTGTGCACATTACAAGATCTATGGCACAGGTTGCAGCCTGGGAGGAAGAACTGGCGAAGTCACAGGTTCTTGGGGTCGACTGTGATGAGGCAGGGCCACCAATGGCTCACCCTGAAGTGAGCAGGGTGTTGCTGTGGTGGGTGAGGAGAGTGGAATGCGTGCATGGGCGCCGCCCCACTTCCCCATTCAGGACACTAGGAGGTGGTGCTGAGTGTGTCTGTGTGGAGACAACCCAGCCCACCGACTGAATTAGAAGAATTTCAGGACGGCTGGGGTCAGACCTGCGGGGATGCAGGACCACCTGTCTAAATGCGCCTGCAGGGAACAGAGTGTCACTGTTGAGGGTAGAGGTGATGATGATGTCAGTGTGGAGTCTGACATTCCTTCCCCTGTCGAAAGTTCTGTACTAGAGGTGGCAGCTGAGATTGATCGCCCTTCGCAATCCAGTGTCCCGACCAGTCCCTTATCTCAGTCCTCAGTAGAGCTGGCGGGTGTTGGGCCAGCAGAATTGAGGGTGAAGCAACAGGAAGATGTAACATTAAACCCCTTGTTTGCTCGAGTAGGGGAAGAAAGAAGTATGGAGTGTGGTAAGGAAGGAGTTCCTGATTAAAGACAATGTTTTACATCGGCCGATGTGATCGCCTCACTGGCGCCACGGTGGATGGAGGAGTGGGTGAGTTAGTGCAGGTGGTGGTGCCTGTGCAGTATAGGGTGCCGTTAATTACAGTTAGCACATGAGGGACCTTTAGCAAGGTCACCTGGGAAATAGAAAAGACAGTGCAGCGCTTAAGATATAACTTTTGGTGGCCAAGTATGCCGGGACAAGTTGCTGCGTACATCAAGAGCTGTTATACGTGTCAGATAGTGGGCAAGCCTAATCAAGTTCTTCCTGTGGCCCCTTTGACTCCCATTCCTGCAGTTGAACCTCTGTTTACCCGGGTAATCTAGAAGTTGATATCGTGGGCCCTTTACCTCCTACTTCTGCTGGAAACAAGTATTTGTTAACCATAATGGATGTTACAATGCGATACCCAGAGGCTATACCAATCAGAAGCATGCAGGCGAAGTCAGTAGTCAAGCAACTTATCCTGTTCTTTACTTCATTTTGGCCTGCCCAGAGGAGTTGTGAGAATCCAGACCGTGGAGTGAATTTTACATCTAATTTGTTTAAGCAGACAATGACAGAGTTGGGCATCAAGCACATTTTGTCCAGTGCCTACTGCATCCGCAGTCACAAGGTGCCCCTGGAAAGGCATCATCAGACCTTAAAGACAATGCTGTGCACCTTCTGCTATGATAGTGGAAAGGATTGGGACCTAGCGGTACCCCTTTGTTATGTTTGCAGTGAGAGAGGTACCAACTGGAGTCATTAGGGTTTTCACCCAATGAGTTAGTGTTTGGGCACAGAGTCCGTGGTCTTTTGGATGTGGTGCGAGAGGCCTGGAGTAACAACAAATCTGGCAACCAGGAATCCATGCTTGACACTATGTCTGCCGCACTCGGGAGAGACTGCATTGCGCTTTAGGAGCTTGCCCGTGACCATCTAATCGGGGCTCAAGCGAAAATGAAGGCTCATTACGATAAGAAGGTCAGAAGTCGTGAGTTTAAGCAAGGGAGATGAAGGTTTTGGCACTCCTGCCCATGCAAGGAAAATCTCTAGCGGCTAGATTCAGTGGTCCTTATATTGTGAAGAAGAGAGTTGGGGAACTTGACTATCCTAATTGTTACCCCAGATAGGCGGAAGAGTACTCAGTTGTGCCACATTAATATGTTGGAAGCCCATACTACCGCCCAGTTGAATTCCCTCATTGTGGGATGACTGCTGTTGTTCTCTCACCTGGGATGCGAAAGGACGGGCGGAAGGGAGGACGTGGCATCAAAGGAGACGTGCTGTGGAGGGAGCTGTTGGTGCCAGTGATGTGAGAGGAAGAGTGGACCAGGGTTACAGCCACAGTCCCTAGAAGGTGACTTTCGGAGTGGACGTTGAGGGAACCAGGGGATAAGAGCACTCCTGTAGTTTTAGCGGCAGGTTGGTAGTGGGTTGGAGGAGCAGGAGGAAGTGCTTATTCGTGATGAGATGTTACCAGCTGACCTATGAGAGGGCAATGGTTGTTGTATGCAGCTCTGAGTGGAGAAATTGTGACACCTTGCATCCAGTAAAGCGAGAAGGAGCTGTGCAACAGATTGTATGAAACATCCGAAAGTTTTTGGAGATTCACCGGGATTGACAACTTGGGCTACTAATGACATTGACGTTGGGGATAGTAAGCCTGTAAAATTAGCTCCCTACCGCATCAACCCTGTCAGACAAGAAAGCTCTGCGATAATGAGATCAAGTATATGTTGGACCATGGATTGATCAAGAGGAGTTTCAGTGAGTGGGAGTTCACTCAGTTACCTTGCAGCCGAAGCCAGATGGGGAAGGTTGGGTTGTGTGTGGACTTCCGGAAGTGCTTAACTCGCACTGTCTAAGACCGATGCTTATCCACTTGCCTCGGGTCGATGACTCCGTGGACAAGGTGGGAAATACCACTTATATCACCAAACTTGACTTAGTAAAAGGATACTGGCAGGTCCCGCTGACGGAACGGGCTAAACAAGTGGCTAGCTTTGTTGTCAGTAGTGCAGATATATCAGTGCCAGGAGTGATGCGCTTATGGATTGAAGAATGCTCCAGCCACTTTTTCCAGAGGCTTATGGATAAAGTGGTGGATGGCTTTATACCTAATTGTGTCGTTTACATCGATGATGTCATTGTTTATGACACCAAGTGGGAGGAGCACCTTGATCATGTGGAAATGCTCATTAAGCGGCCGGTTGGAGGAGGAAGCTGAAGCTTAGTGAGTCAACTTGGACAGCAAGTGCGAGTTCGTACTGTGCTAAGGTCCAATTGTACCTTAGATTTGTTGTAGGACATGGGCAAGTGGCTCCACCTCGGGTTAAGGTGGATGCCATTTCCAACTTTGCAGCACTCCCAGTGTCGCCGTGCCCTCCAGCGATTTTTGGGCATGATCGAAGCTATTACAGAAGATTTATTGCGAAATTACCTCCACGAGTGCTTGCCCCTCTTGCACTGACTTATTCGCGCAAGGATAAGAAGTGGCGAGTGAGACAGCCGAGTGTGAGCAAGCTTTTACTACTGTTAAGTCTCTGCCTGTGTGCCACCACCCTATATTGCGTGCACCAGATTTTGACAAATCTTTTGTGCTGGCAGTTGATGCTAGCCGAGTAGGGGTAGGAGCAGTGTTGGATGCATGCCGGATGAGGGCCAGGTTGAACATCCAATATCATACTTCTCAAAGAAGTTTAATAGAGCCCAGAAGAACTATTCCTGATCATAGAGCAGGAGTTATTAGCGATTATCCTGGCCACTGCAACACTTTGCTGTCTACCTGCCCCCTTTTGGCCCTGTGATCAAAGATTTATTCAGACCATCATCCCCTGCAGTTTTTGAACAAGTTTAAATTGATTAAGAACCAGCGTTTGACCGATTCATGCGGAGTTTACTTTGCAAGAGCACAATTTAGCAAGTTAGGCATATTAAAGGGAATGATAACGTGTAATTGCTGATTGTTTATCCGAGGGAGGGGTCAGGGGTTCTTGATTCGAAAATTTTGATCCAGGGCTCGGAAAATTTTCCAACTTGGGGAAGGGCGTGTTACGCCTGTCGGCTTGTCCGTTCCCACGGGTGTAGCCGTTACAGCTGGGCTAGGGGGATTATGCAGTATCCGTGTTGGCCATTCTGCAGGTTTAAATTAGCGAGTGTTACAAGTTCTTTGTTTCTTTCTGTTCCTGCCACTGAGGGCCATTTTATTTAATACCATGCTGAGAATGCATTTGTAGATATTTTGATTGTATGCTTATGTGAGCTACCAGTATATTTAATGATGTTTTGCTTGCATTAGAAGTACCCAATTCATTGTAGAGAGAGAGAGGGGCACGAATTTAAGTTCCTTATTAATCTGATTCATGCGTTCACGCTTGGCTGCACACTGAGCCTAGCATCAGTGGAGTGTCTTCCCCAACCAGCTTCAGTATCGTGTGTGTGTGTACATCTCTCTCCCCAGTCATTTTTGTGCCGGGCTGGCGTTTTCATTTAAGTTTATTTTATTCTTTTGTTTGCTGGACTGAGGGAAGTAGCTAATTTATTTGATTTTGTGACCGTGTTGTCTTTGGAGGGCCAGATCTGGCTCACCGTAGTCCTCTCGCTGCGCTTTATTAACGTTCCCCAACACACGCATACATACACACACACCCCTAACCCCTACACAGTTCAATCCCATCTCCTTGCACAAGGCTAGTGGGAGAGAACTATCGTGAGCTATCAACTGCGTTCCCCCTTGGACACGGGTTAGGTAGAAATTCGTCACCACCGGAAATAAGTGGGGAGGTGTTCCTGTAGACTGTCTCGGGCGAGGTATTATTTCCGGTAGTGACGATAGTGGAAGGCTAGATCCATAGAGTAGGCTGTTCCATTTGTTAACTATCAAAGTTACAGAGTGTTGCGTACTTAAGTGATAATTCTTTCGTTGCGCAGTTTTTCTCTAGTTTACGGAGTGTGAGTGCCGGGGTTTGCGTTATTTTCACAAACGCAGTGGAGGCCGATCATCTAAAACTACCTTGTTATTGTCTGGTGATAGCCCCGGGCTGGCGCTACCGTAACAATATATATATATATATATATATATATATATATATATATTATATTATCCGTGTGGTGACGACCATGGTGGATTTAACACCCCCAAATAAGAGGAATAATTAAGAAAATACAATTCATTCATTTCTCTCGTCATTAGCAGTAGTTTTACAAACAACTAGTTCCTATAAAATCAAAAACCACCACCACCATCTATCTATTAATCCATCCAACCATTCATTCATTAATAATCATAATAATCATCAAGATTAATAATAATAATAATAATCAAAATCAGCAGCAGCAGCAACAGCAGCCATCGAACTGCGAAGCTCCAGTGTAGAGCCTGCTTAGCAAGTGAAACTGTTGAGGAGGCGAGTGTCAGCCACCTTCTCGACCACCTCTTCTATATAATGCACTAGCGGTGGTGCAAGTACCAACCGTATCAATTTAAATTTTATTTCAGGCCTCTGTGGTTGTTTGGGGTTTTATGCAATGTTTGTACGTTGGGTGTTTGGTGGTTTTTGGCACTTAGATAACACGGCCGTGACAGCGACAAATTCAAGGGATAACTTGTTCATATGCAGACATTCTGTCTGTCTAACACTTAGAGCATTCATATCGCATGCACTGTGTGTGTGGTGCCTCACTGACGTGACTGACTGTGTCTTCTATTCCTCTAGGTGCATCCTTCCAAGTTTGCTGCTCCTACGTGCATATGAAGGCAGAAAGTACTCTTGGAATAGTGGGATTTGCCTTCACGATTTATGGAGGCGACTCCCGGAGCACAGCAGAGGAGATGCTCTCGCAACAGGATGGAAATTGCCCTGATAGGTATGGAGAAAGCTTTCCTGAAATGGGGGGGGGGGAGATCAGAGGGACAGAGAAAGCAATGGCCCAGCAAAATAAGTGATAATGTATATGTATGCAGACGTCCATTAAAACTAGAAGATGTAGAAGCAAAATTGACAGTTGCCTAACCCCCCCCCTTTTTTTTTTTTTTTTATAACTGCCAGAGAGAGAGAGAGAGGGTTTGGTATGGTTCAGGTAGGTTAGGGTTGGTTATGTTAGGTGTGGTAAAGAGTTGGTTGGATTGCATTACATGTCTTCATATCCGTTACATTAAAAAAAAAAAAAAAAAAAAAAAAAATTTGGTGCTAGCTAACCTGCTCAACGTCTGCATTTACTGAGACTACTATGCCTTCATTCATTCTCTTTCACAGAAATTAGGTGTGGACCTCTAAAAGAGGTCCGGGGGTTGTTGTTGTTGTTGTGTGCTTTGCCGTGGCCAGGTGGAATAGTGCCATGCAGTTAGGCACGCACCCTCTTAACCGCCGAAGCCGTAAAGGGTGCGCCCTTGTCGCTTCAGGGCGTACACCACGTCCATCGCGGGCACGGTCTTGCGCTTGGCGTGCTCAGTGTAGGTGACAGCATCGCGAATCACGTTCTCGAGGAACACCTTGAGAACACCGCGGGTCTCCTCGTAGATCAGGCCCGAGATACGCTTCACGCCGCCACGACGAGCCAGACGACGGATGGCAGGCTTGGTGATGCCCTGGATGTTGTCACGAAGCATGTTGCGGTGTCGCTTGGCGCCTCCCTTGCCCAGACCCTTGCCGCCTTTGCCTCGACCAGTCATAGTGTCTACAGCTGCTGCTCAGACCCAGTAGTAGTAGTAGTAGTGGTGAGTGTCCGCTCCGCTCCCAGCACCAACAGTGATGACGACCCCGCTCGCCAACCACAGTCTCCGGATCGCTGCACCTAACCCCCGACACCTTCGGCGCTCTCTTGGCGAGGGTGAGGCTGTGGAGTTTCGGCTCCGTCAGTCACCCAAGGGTCCCGAGGCTACAGACGTCACTGGGCCGGGAGGTGCTGCTGTGCAGGGCTCTGCCCATGCACAGCGGCGCCCCACGGCCCAGAGGCGCCAGTCTCGTGATCCTGGGTGTTCTGGGGAGACTAATCTAGTCTCGATGTGTGTCGCTACTTTCTGTGGGGGTGACAAGGCTCTGTTGCACGTTCTCCTCCCTCAGATCTTTGAGGAAAACGGGCTACCAAGACTTGTCATCCCCCAGAGCTTTGTCGGAGACACACATTCAGCCCCTCGCCCAGATCGTCGTCCCCGGCGGCCTCCTGCGCAGCCCAAGTCCCGGCCACCTCCACCTCGGCCCCGCCATACACCGCGCAAACGGCTGTGCCTGGATGGACCCCTCAACAGGGCGACTGGCTCGTCTGCCTCTCCCCCTACCGACCCGGCACCGATCACGGCCATGGAGCTGGACACCATCACCACCGTTGCTGAGATCCATGCCCTGCCGTCTGCAGCCGAGGGGGAAAGGGCTGCCGTCCCCGTTTCGCCCAACCACCGCGATGTCGAGGGCCCTTCCCCCCCAGTTTTTCCACCTGCTGCTGAGGGAGTGGATCTCACAACTTCCACCACCGATCCGCCGCCTGCAAGCCTCTCACCTGCCCTTCTTCTGCCATCCTCTGCCGAGTCAGACGATGCTCGTGAGCTCCTCGCCGCCAGGTTCGAACGCGGTTTACCTCTAGCTCTCAGCCAGTTCCTTCAAGACTCACATATAGGCGTTCCACCTCGCCTTGGGGACTCGGGGAGCTGGAGTTGTATGAGGATATCGATCACGACTCAGAGTATACCGACGTCTCAGACTATAATGAGCAAACTATAGGTTCTTGCCCAGACGTACTTCACCACCGACCATCGAACCTTACAATGCACCTGCCGCCTTCCACTCGGCCTTCAGTCTGCTGTTCCCGCTCCCCTCGTCTTTCAGCCTGCTGTTCCCGCTTTGCTCTGATTCGAGAGCTTAATTCCGACTTTTCCCTGACGGGCTCTCTGTTTGCCCGTGCCCCTACATGTGCGGGGCGAATATCAACAAACAAAAAGCGCGGTGCGCCAACACTCTCGCTCTTCTCGCTCCCTCAGTCACGCTCAGCCATGGCTCGTACCAAGCAGACTGCACGCAAGTCCACTGGGGGCAAGGCCCCTCGCAAGCAGCTGGCCACCAAGGCCGCTCGCAAGTCCGCCCCTGCCACCGGCGGCGTCAAGAAACCCCATCGTTACAGGCCTGGCACTGTGGCCCTGCGTGAGATCCGTCGTTACCAGAAGAGCACTGAGCTGCTTATAAGGAAGCTGCCATTCCAGCGTCTCGTCCGTGAGATTGCCCAGGACTTCAAGACTGACCTGCGCTTCCAGTCCTCTGCCGTCATGGCTCTGCAGGAGGCGTCTGAGGCCTATTTGGTCGGTCTCTTTGAGGACACCAACCTGTGTGCCATCCACGCCAAGCGTGTAACAATCATGCCTAAGGACATCCAGCTGGCCCGCCGCATCCGTGGCGAGCGCGCCTAAGGCGAGAAAGCCCTCACCTCGATCGAAAGAAATCTCGGCCCTTTTCAGGGCCAAAACCCTTTTTCAAAGAGAGATGATGACAGACCCTCAGTTTAGGTTTCCATATATCAGCTCTTGCTTTTCCGCAGCGAAGCATGCACACACACACACACACACACACACACACAGACAAATGAACTCCATTACTTACCTACATGCATTTATTTATTCTTGTTTGTTTGTTTGTTTTTTTAATCATTTATTTATTTATTTTTTTTTTTGAAGGGGGGGAATACTTGCCTATTCGTTTATTTCTTTTATTGATCTGTTGTTCACGTCGCAGTTTTTGTTTTCGTTATTTGCCTGTTTCTTTTACTTACTCATCGATTCACTCACGCCCTCATAAAGGTACACAGGTTTGCACAACGAGAAAGGCATTCCCGCTGCATATTAGGAGATGCTATCTATCCGTCATGAACGCACGGTGAATCCTTCAGTTACTATGCTGGAAAAAAAAAAAAAAAAAAAAGTGAACCTGAACCCATCGATTTTCGCCTGCTGCAGTTGTGCTCGTGTATGTATGTTTATACTGTACCTATGTATTTGTGTGTCTTTGTGAGCATGTATGTCTGTGTGTACGGACGTATGAGGACACACACACACACACACACACAAACGGACGAATGAACTGTACTTATATAGTTACATACATGCATTCATTCATTCATCATTTTTTCAATCATTCATTTCCTTTTTTTTTGGGGGGGGGGGAGGAGGGGCAACTTGCCTATTCGTTTATTTCTTTTGTTGATCTGTTGTTAACGTCGCAGTTTTTGTTGTCGTTATTTGCCTGTTTCGTTTACTTCCTGATCGATTCAGTCACGCCCTCATAAACGTACACAGGTTTGAACAAGGAGAAAGGCATTCCCGCTGCATATTAGGAGAGTCTCTGTACCCGTTATGAAGGTTTGACAGTGGCCACGAACGCACGGTAAATCCTTCAGTTAATACACTGAGAAAGCGAGAGAGAGAGAAAGTGAACCTGAACCCATCGATTTTTACCTGCAGTTGAGCGTGTGTATGTATGTATGTATGTATGTAGGTTGTATGTTTATACCGTACGTATGTGTGCCTCTGTGAGCATGTATGTCTGTGTGTACGGACGTATGAGGGCTTGTGTGTATGTACACTTAGTGTGTACGTACATGTGTAGGTCACTGCGTATACAGTATAAATGTATTTGTGCACATGTGTTGGTGTATGTACGTACAGATTGTAGACTGACATGAATATGCATGATACGATGTCATGCCTGTATTTACTGTACGCCTGTTGAGTGTGTTGGTTGGTACAGTCGGCCTAAGAAGTGCTGGCGGAGTATCCAGAAGTTTTCGGTCAGCGATAGTGTCCATACTCTTCCTTATATCTGTACGAGGTGAAACCTAATACGTAAAATTGTTACAAAAAACAATAAATCCATGACCAGTTATCTGTATATTTCCAAATTATTGTAGGAAGCAGTTGGTTAGTTACGATAATAGGAATTCGTAAACGGAACTAATTGATATTTCACAACTGTCGCTCAGGGAGAGTCGGGAATAATTATGTTGTGGAGTTCAAATCTAGCATGGTAACAGGCAGTGATTTTTGGGTAGCGTAAGACTGAACAAAGGGAGCTTCAATGAACATTGGAAATGATTAATTATTAGTTATAAAATAATTTTCCCTGACAATACTAGGGAATAATTTCAAGTCATTTAGTTCCGTTTCCAATGTCTCCATGGACGACGACAGAAAGAGGGAAGGAGGCGTAAGCCAGTAAGCTATTTTAAATGTTTCGATCAACACGCACGAAAGGAGATAACATTCACTCAAGGACATGCAGTTATTGCACTGCCTTTGGCCATTTTCCCATGAAGAAAAATCTCCGGATTATTTCATATAAGACAGAGGGCTATCGGTGGGGGAAAAAAAAAAAAAAAAAAAAAAAATACCGTACATCAGAGTCGGAGCTCCTTGGAGAATGCTACCTTCTGTCAGTGTCTGATATCCTCAGTGGATAATCGATTCGCAAGAGTAATAAAATGCAGAGGTTCATAAACAAATCATTGAGTTCAAAACTTCCAACAAAGCATTTTCTGTTGAGCAGGAGATTAGAGTTTATTAAACACACACACACACACACACACACACACACACACACACAGTGACCGGGAGTTATAGGGGTACTAGCCACCGCGCGCGAACTTAATACATTTCACATTCATTCAAATCGGGAAAGATAACTAAGTGTTACCATCTAATATATCACTGCCTCCTGTGATTCATCTTACATCCCTATTTTCACGGTATAATAAATACGTTATTTGGCATGACGTGATGAAGGCATTGAATGTTTACCTTATATTCACTGTTTTCATAGAACGTATGGGAGTGGAGCGTGACCGAAGCAATCTGAAACTGTGCCGTCACTTCTTGGGGCGACGGTGCGTTGTTGTTGTTGGTTCTCCCGATGAAGAAGGCGCGCACGCCCATATTTACTCTTTTATTTTGACTCTATTGTTTTAACCCCCAACCCTAGTTCAAAACATTTCGATTGTGCCCATCCCAAACCACCGTTGCGGAAAAGAAAGAAAGAAAGACATGAAGGGAAAAAAGGAAGAAAGAAAGACATGAAGGGATAAAAGAAAGAAAGAAAGAGAGAGAGAAGAAAAAGGTCGATAAACCAGAGTCCCTGAGAGGATAATTTGTAAGTCTGTCTTTCCCCTTTTTATCGAAAATCTTGTGGCTCCGATTGGAGCCGGAAATGTTGAAATGGCCAAGAGTGTAACCTCTCTACTTTGAGGAGGTGTACTTGGTGACAGCCTTGGTGCCTTCAGACACGGCGTGCTTGGCCAGCTCGCCAGGGAGGAGCAGCCTGACGGCCGTCTGGATCTCCCGGCTGGTGATGGTTGAACGCTTGTTGTAGTGTGCCAGGCGTGAAGCCTCTGCAGCAATGCGCTCGAAGATGTCATTCACGAAAGAGTTCATGATAGACATCGCCTTGGAGGAAACGCCGGTGTCAGGGTGGACCTGCTTGAGCACTTTGTAGATGTAGATGCTGTAGCTCTCCTTCCTCCTACGCTTCTTCTTCTTGTCTCCCTTGGCAATGGCCTTCTGGGCCTTGCCAGCCTTCTTAGCAGCCTTTCCGGAGGTCTTGGGTGGCATGGCGTCGCTGACGAGTCAGACGGTACTATGTGCACGGTGCGGGAGCGAGCGAGAGACTGAGTCGACATGGGGGACTATACTATACTTGGGATAGAAAAGTGAGAGAAAGAAGATAAGAAGTAGTAAGAAAACAGTGTGGGGGAAGTGAAGAAAGAAAGTCAGAGAAAGAAAGTGTGGGGGCTGTCCCCATTGCTGTGGCTGATCATGTTCTTGTTTATTTATATATAGATTCTCGCTGCTCCCATCTCAATATTTTATTTGTGCAAGAGAGGGCTTGATGGCTTGCAGGTGTCCTCATATGTGGTATTGTGTTTGGTGAAAATGTGGCATTCACTTTTGTTTTCATCTGATGTTGTTTATTTATTTATTTTTTTATTCTATTTTATTTATCTATTTATTTATTTTTCTTTTTTTTCCTTTTTTTCATATTGACACAAACATTCATACATCTTTTTTATCTGTTTATTTATTTATTATTTTATTTTATATATTTTATATATTTGGAGGGCCGATTCCACTTATTTGGTCTCGGTTACACCTCATTTTTTTTTTTTTTTTTTTTTTTCAGGAGGGGAGAGCTGAGGCTGACAAGTTTATAGCCTCGGGGTCTGGGGTAGTAGGGTGGTAGGGTAAGGGTGGGGGTGGTGGCCTAACGGGTTCTTGGGGGGAGGAGGGTAAGGTAGAGGAGGAAAGGAATGCGGTATACTTCGTAGTGAAGACGGGAAAGGAATGCGGTAGTGTAGGCGGTGTAGCGGGGGGAGGTAGCGGGGATTATAGCGGGGTGGTGGGGGATTAAACTGGCGGGAATTATAGCGGGGTGGTGGGGGATTAAACTGGCGGGAATTATAGCGGGGTGGTGGGGGATTAAACTGGCGGGAATTATAGCGGGGTGGTGGGGGATTAAACGGGCTAGGGATTTACGGTGTGGGGATTAGCGGAGTAGGAGGGTTTGGTGCTTATATTTCTGTTCATTAATGTACCTTTCTTTCTTTTTCAGGCTGTGTATAAGGGGTCTGGATCTTCTTGCAAATTATGCAGGGAGCTGGGGAACCACTGGTGCGTCCGCCTATATTCTCCGTTGATAAATTGTTCAATACTCCCGGCCTCTTCCAGTGTTGTCCATATTTTAGTTGCTCTTTTGTGTACTCTTAGGTTTAATGGATTTAGCTTGCAGTTGTTATGTAGCTGGATGGTAGTGTGATCGTAAGGGTAACGATCATTATATACAAACCTTAGAGCTTTGTTTAGTATCCTTTGATGTTTAAGTTTCTGTGTTCTTGATATGATGTTTAGTGGCACTGGAGGGTATTCGAGGACTGGGAGGAGGAACGCTTTTGCTAGGTGAGTTTTAATTTTAACAGATAGTGAACGGAAGCGGTATAGATTTGATAGCATGATTTTGCCTCTGTTAGTTATATTATTCGCCTGTTTAATGATACCTCTGGAGGTGATGGTAAGGCCCAGCATAGTGCCCTCATTAGTAGTATTTATCATATCCCCGTCTACAATGATATTCCGCATGTTGAACTGTGCTATAGGAATTATTTTGAATTTATTTTGATTTGTTCTGATCTTCCATAGTTTTTCATAATTATTTATTCTTGCGCTTTCTCGGGATATTTTATTGGCCATCATGGCCTTCGAGCGTCCTGGGTATGTTATTATTTGTGTGACATCGTCGGCATACATTATATCGAGGCAGTCATGTGGGGGAGGGGGCATATCTCTCGTGTACAAGATGTAAAGGGTGGGAGAGATGACGCTTCCTTGTGGCACCCCGCTTTCAAGTTGTATTATGTCCCCTATTTTGTTCTTATGTTTTATTCGTGCCGTCCTATCAGTAATAAAATCACACAGGAATTTTTCTAGTATTAATGGAAGGTCAAGTTATAAGAGTTTATGTTTAAGGCCATCATGCCAGACTTTGTCGAATGCCTTACTGACATCCCGAAGGACCAGGCAGCATTGATGTTTATTTGACAAAGTCTGGGCAATGGTTTCATACGCGATGGCTATGGCTTTTGTGGTGTCATGGCGTGGTCTAAAGCCATACTGTCTTGGATTGTGCAGTCTGTTTGTTTCCAGGTAATGTCTAAGTCTGTTATTTATTATCCTTTCAAACATTTTCCCAGGAACTTCCAGCAGCGAAATGGGTCGAAAGTTTGCTGGCGTCATGGTCTTTTTGTTGGACTTGGGAATTAAAGTTATTATGGCTTCCTTCAGCCGGTCTGGGTAATAACCGGCTGATAATGAAGCATTAAATATTTCTAGGAGTCTTTCAATTAATGTCTGGGAGCACTCTTGAATTACTTGTTTGTTTATTCCTGATCTTCCCGGTGCGGTGTTTTTGGTTTTAATAACAACTGCCCTGAGTTCAACAATAGTGATAGGTCTGATGAGGGGGTTGTCATGCGTCAGTCTGGAGAAGTCTGCTGTGTCATGTGGGTATGTCCTGTGTCTGTTGTGTAAAAGTTGTAATATTCTGTGTTCATTGTCATCGTCAAAGTCGTCGTTTTCGTCATCAGAGATGCGGAAGACATCTCTCCAGTGTTGAGTGAAAAGATCCAACTGGTCTTGGGTGTCATGAATTTTGTTACCTTGTTCATCTGTGATGTATGGAGTGGGTTGTTTGTCTGTTCCTTTAAGTAGTCTTATTTCCTTCCAAAATGTTGCAGGTTCTTGATATTTATTTGTCAACTGTAAAATTTTGTGGTTCCAGTGATCGTTGGTGAGTCGTCTGCAAAGTGTTTTTATTTGTTCTTGTATTTGTCTGTATTCACGGTATTCGTCATATGTCAGTCCTTGTCGTCTGGCTAGGTTGTACAGTCGTGTGTATTGTGTCTGCAGTGCTTGTAATTCAGGTGAGTGTCTTTGTGCGTTTATTATTCTTGTTGTTGTCATGGGTATTGAGGCCGCAATCCCCGTCTTAATTGCCGAGAACCACTGTTCTAACGCTGTGTCTATGTCCTCTAAAGTCGTGTTGTCAAGTGGGGTTGTGTCTGGGAGGGCATTCTCTGCTGTAGTCCTGAAATTATTCCAGTCAGCTAGTCGGTAGTTTAGTCTGGGTGATGCAGGAATATGAATGGGTGATGATGAGATAGTCAGGATAATGGGTATGTGGTCAGAGGTGGTCATGTGGCCAGGTTGTGAGTATATGTGATGATGTGCCTGATTATTAGTCAAAATGATGTCAGGTGAAGTGGAGCAGTCTTGTCTAATGAATGTGGGGAAGTTAGGTCCAGCATGAATTGCCCTACCATTGTTAATGAATGTCATGATGTTTCGTCCTACTGTGTTGTCATATCTGTCTCCTAGTGCTGTGTGTTTAGCGTTAAGGTCACCTAGTAAGTATGTCGGGTCACTGTCATACAGTAATTTATGGGCGTCTGGGAAGGAGAGGAATGGTCGTCGGGGGGGAATGTAAGTAGTCGCTATTTGTATTGGTCCAGTCGTTGTCTGTATAGTTATGGCAAGGAAGTCAGTAATAAAATCGTCATGTAATTTATATGTCAGTCCATGTTTGATTGCGATAGCAGACCCATCACTATTCTCGCCACTAGTGTTTCTTTTATGAACAGTGTAGCCATAGATTTTAAGGCTATCACTGTCCTTGACTCCATGACTATTAATAAGTATAATATCGGGCTGTATTGTTTTATAGACAGTTATCAAGGTATGTTTGTGAGTGGCCCAATTCAAGACATTGTGTTGAATAACTTTGATGGTGTTCATAACTGTGGCTTATTGGAACGTGTGGTCCTTGCTGGTCTGGTGGAGGCTTCATGAGAGATATGTGGGAGTGTTTTTTAGTTTGTTTTTGTCCACTGAAAATGTAGAACAAGTCTGTATATCGATTTTGTTCTCAGTGAAAAGACGGTAGATTGCGTCATCTTCCAGTTTTGTGTCATGCCTGATCTTAATGACGGCTTTCTTTATTGAATGTGCAACCTCTACTTTATTCACTCTACCGTTTGTGAGCTGTTGTATGACTGATGGTATGCTGATTAGGGTAATTTCTCCCAGTTGTTTTGCATTTGTGTTGTCATGGTATGAGGTAGCTCCTGTCATTTCTTTTGTGTTTATTTGCTCGTGATCATTCTCATTTGTTTGTTGTTGTTCATGCTCCTCCTCATCTGAGTCAGTATGAGATTCATCAGTAGAGACATCTGTGGTATCAGAGGTAATAGAGTGGCTTGGTGATGGAGAACGGGAATGGTGGGTAGGAGAGTTGTTGTCCAAATCTGGGAGGGGGGTTTGTGCTCTCTGTGGTTTGTTGGTATGTTGGGAAGTGCTATGAGTGTCATTATCATTGTGTGTGTTTGAGTTATTAGTGCTGGCAGATGAGGTGTTTGTTGCGTTTACAGTGTTTAGTTGTTTGTTGATTATGTCATTTGAAGGGGGATTGTTAGGAGCTTTTACTGTGGGGACTCCATTTACTTTGAACAGATTATTGAGTATAGTGGCATATGTTCCTGGTTGTGCTGCATTATGGACATGTGCCTCATATATGCAATAAAGTATAGTGCTGGGAGGAACAGGAAGTTGTGGAAAGGCTGTGTTGTTTGCACTGGGTGGGCTAGTGCTGGAAGCAGAAGTGACAGCACTGTAGGTTCGGGTTTGGTTGGTTTGTTGTTGTTGTTGTTCTGCTGTCTTCCTTTTTTCCTGTACTGCCTTTTTTCTCTTGGGACATGCCATTGCAGTTTACACAGGTTTTTGTGTGGGCTTTGCAATCTTTCCAAATATGCTTACTGCTGCTACACAGTGAGCACACTTGGAATTCCTTGGGCTGTGGGCAGTCTTTAGTCAGGTGTTCCTCCACAGCATAACATTTATAGCAAGTCATGATCGGGTAGAATTGTTCCTGCTTTATTCTGTGGCTAGGAACACTTAGGTAGAACATTTTAAGTCCAGAATCAGTAGCTTTTTCTGCTTGAGCAACTTGTTTAAATGTTACTTTAATGGTTTTTGATTTAGGGAATTTGTAAACATCCTCAACGTCATCTTCCTGCAAGTATGGATTGCAGGTGGCTATTTCTTTTCTTGATTTCTGCCTCATCATTCTCGTATATTATGTCATCCACATTTTTGATTACTACAGACTTCTTCACTCTTAGTTGTGGTGGTATTACTGGCTCATACCCTTTAGCAACAAGATCTTGGTTGCATTCACCAGTGAGCAACTTGTCTGCATTCTTTTCATCACTGATGAGCAGAATCAAAGAGTCATTGGTAGCAATTACTTTATATGTTGGGATGTTGTGCTGTGACAGCAGCTCCAGCAGCTCCAACTGGGTACTGCGAAGTTTGCTGTTTCTATGCTTTATTTTGATTCTAGGCATGTTAGCATGTTGATCAATTATTATGTCCTAGAATTGCCCCCTAACAGGCCACCTAAAAGGTCCACCTACCAATGAACTCGGGCTTTTACCTATACTCCCCCCCCCCTCTAAAGGGGGTGATCACTTGCCAGATCAAAGGAGTGACCCAGTTCCCTAAGCCTGTCACGAGCAAGCCCACCCTGGTAAGTACTAAACCACCCCAGAACGGGGCCCCCTCGTGCACATAGCCTCAGGGTTCGGCGTCGTCCTCACCAGGGCATCTACTGGGCGGGCCTAACAGACCTTCCAGAGTAGGACCAAGTCTATCAATGAGATAGATCTGTCACGGAAAGTGAGCAGATCGAGGTGAGTAAGTTGTAGGTGAGTAAGCTGAGTCTAGTCAACAGCTGGGGAATGAATTTCCTCTCTGCTTGGCCTGGCCAGTCGCCACTATGCCCGAGCCAACTGAGACACCTGCTTCACCTGCTCACGCCTTCGACCCGTTGAGGGGGGCACCCGGTAGCAGATCCGAGCCGTCAGGAGCCTCTACCATCCGGGGAACCGTGAAGTGGTACAACATGAGAGCGTGTTACGGGTTCATCAGGCGCCAGGATACTGGCTCTGATGTATTCGTCCACGTCTCTGGGATCGCTGTACCTAATCCACGGTTTTTCCAGCGCTCTCTTGGCGATGGGGAGACAGTGGAGTTTCGTATCGTTCAGGCTGCCAAGGGTCCCGAGGCTACGGATGTCACTGGACCGGGTGGTGTTGCCGTGCAGGGCTCTGCTCATGCACGGCGCCGCCCCCCGGCCCCGAGACGCCAGCCTAGGGGTCCTGGGAGTTCTGGCGATACTAACACACTCGTTGCGATGTGTATCGCGACGGCTGAAGCTTTTAGTGGGGGTAGTAAGGCGGTTCTGGCTGTTCTCCTTCCTCAAATCTTTAAGGAGAACGGCCTTCCACGCCTTGCTATTCCCCGGAGCTTCACCCGCGATCCTCGTCACCCCCCTCGTCAGGAGCGTCAGGCCCGGCGGCCGCAGCCTCCACCTCCCCGCACAACACCGCGGAAACGGCTGAGGCTGGATGCCCCTCTCAACAGGGCGACTGGCACTACCACCACCGAACCACTCCTTACCGACCCGGAACCGTTACAGGCCATGGAACTTGAGCATGGAGAGACAGTCGTGGAGGTTCACCTCCCTTCGTCAGGAGCTGAGGGGGAGCGTGTCTCTTCTCCCGTCCCTTCCGTCCATCTGGACGAAGCAGAGCCCTCCTCCTTGCCTTCTCCATCTGCTCCTGACGAAGAGGAGGTGCCTCTTCCTCTTCCTCCTCCACCACCGCCTGCTGCCATTGCTCGCCCCTCTTCTCCCCCTCCACCTAAGGAGAAGAGGAAAAAATCGAAGAAGAAAGGGGGGAAGGACAAGGCTGACCCCTCCACTGTCGCACGCCGCCTCGAGGCTCTTCTACCGCCCCTTTCTGACATCGCTACACTCGACGCCCGCACGGATACGGACTTAGAAGAACTCTTATACGACCTCACGGATCCTATTAACGACCAGGACACATTGCCACATGTCTATCGGCATTTGTACAAGGATTTCCGTGAGGTGTATCTTTCCAACTCCCTTTCTCCATCTCAGGAAGCCGTGATCCGTGAGGGCGAGTTTGATCCACCTAGGGCTGCATTGGTCCACTACATCGCAGTCAGACTGCTATCGTAATCCTGCTGCCTTCCATCAGTCACTGCCCACTTCCATCCTCTGCAGTTGCCCCTTGCCTGTTTGCCGCCCTTGCCTCGTCTTTATTCTGGCTGCCGTTTCTGCTTTACTTTTTTTTTTTTTTTTTTTCCGTCATTTTGTCTGCTTTTATTTGCTTTTTTCCCGTGACGAGCTCTTTGTTTGCCCGTTCCCCACCATGCTGTGGGGAGAATATCACACAAAAAGGGGAATGAATAGTTGGAGTAAGCATGTGCAGTCTCCTGGATCACGTCTCCCGGATCACGTGCCTCTGAACGCCATTGGTCGGGGTGCGATTCGGGAGATACGGCCGTGATATGGTGTCACCCTCCTCTGTTATGCAGATGATCTTGCCCTCGTATTTCACACGAAAAAAGACTGCTTCAGACAGGCAGACTTGGCCCTTTCTCGGCTCCATGCCAAGTGTGCCGAGTTAGGCCTAAAAATTAACTTCTTGAAAACCAAGTGCCTACCATTTGGGCTCCGCCCTCCAGACTGTCCACTGCTACTCGGTGGCCATCAGCTCTCCATCGTCACTGCCCATCGGTACTTGGGGTCTGGCTTGACGCGGGTCTCAACTTTGCCTGCCACGTTCGATACCTGAGGGAGCGTGCATCCACCCAAGCATGGCTGCTCTCCGCTACCTTTCCAAGCGGAGTTTGGGGGCATCATACTCCGTCCTACGGACATTTTATATACACGCAGTCCGGTCCTTAATAGATTACAGCGCCATCTGCTTGACGGACTCGCTCCTCCAGTCGCTAGATCTCTGGAGGTCATCAAGAATGATGCCCTCCGCATTATGCTGGGTGCTCCACGCTGGACCCGACTTGCAAATCTGCGTATGGAGGGTGGACTTCCATCTCTGGCCTATCGCATTGTCCTACGAGCAGCAATTGTCACTCTGAAGCTAATCCAGTGCCTGCCTCACCTGCCTGTCTCTGCCCTCCTAAAACGCCTTCTCTGCCGCCCACCCGAGCCGGCCCCTCAGCGTGACTGGGCCCGCACCACAGCCGCTGCCATCCATGGATTGGGAGCTGCTGCGAGCCTCTGTCAAGATCCCGACTCTCCCTTTCCTGGATACGTTGATCCACCGCCATGGGATCTTCCTCTTTTTAATATTATTGGTCCATCGGAGGCTAAACCCCCGCTCCTCAATTCCAGCCATCCTTCGCCAGGAGGGTCTCAGTAGGGTGGCAGCTCTGGCCTCACCAGACTCAGCCATCTACTACACTGATGGCTCTGTTTCCCTAATGGCGCAGCTGGAGCGGCCTTTGTCTCTGGGCAACTAGTGGAAGCTTGGCGACTCTCTTCAGGCGTATCTGCTTTCCAGGCGGAACTTGCGGCCATCCTGGGTGCATTGCGCCATGCTCACCACCATCGTCGCAATCGAGTCATAATCCACACAGACTCTCTTTCTTCCATTCAGAGATTACGATCCTTATCGCTGCATGACAACGTCTTTCTCCTAACAGCGATTCATACATTTGCAACACTTCTTGTCCGTAGGGGCGCAACGATTAACCTTCACTGGCTCCCCGGGACATGTGGGAATTAGTGGCAACGAGCGTACTGATGACGCTGCGCGCTCAGCTTGCGATCTCCCAGACATCACATTCCCACTACGCCCTAGTCCCTCGCACCGCATCCGCACTCTCACTGCCACCATAGGAAGACTATCCCTTGAGGACCATCGGCTCTCGGTCACGGAGGGCTCTTGCTCTGCAAAATGGTATGCCACTGCCACGTTGTATTCCCTCCTGTTGCTCCCCCCAGGACTACCTAATTTTATTGTAGTCCGACTTCGAAGATTGCGTCTTGGGTTTCTTTGCTACAAGCAAATTGTGGGTATGGAGCCAGACCCGTGTGAACATTGCTTGGCCAGCTGTGATGAACCCCTTCTTCATTATCTTCTGGACTGCCCAGCCACCACCAGGCTCAGGTCTGGGCTCGACTCGGCCCTAGTCCGATCTGGTGATGTCTTCAGGGACGCTGCTGGCATTGTCGCCTATGCTCCATTAAATATATTACTTACTACGGTAAGGGATTACCCTCCGCCTCGCTAAAGCAAGTTTGCGCAAGTAGTGCGCACCTCTGACGGGCTCTCTGTTTGCCCGTGTCCCAGGAAACTGGGACGAATATCCCACAAACACAAACAAGGCCGTGATAGCTGTCCGCCTCTCGCACTGCAGCAATTCAGGCAGCATGTGATAGGCCTGACCCTGCTGACTGTCTGATCACCAGTGGGGAGCTCCATAAGCGCTGCAGCGCAGAGAGGGACACTGCGCCGGGGCTTGACGGCCTCACATACTCTGTCTTAGCAAATGCCGGAGATTATGGTAGAGCACGTCTACTTGACCTGCTCAACCTATCGTGGTCTGGAGGGGCGTCTTCCGAGGTCGTGGAAGACGGCTGTTATCCACCCGATTCCGAAACCTCGTGATCCCGCCGCCATGCGCCCCATCTCCCTCCTCAGCTGTGTTGCCAAGACGGCTGAGAGGGTTGTGCGGGCCCGCCTTGCTTGGCGGCTGGGACCACTGCACCCAAGGATTTATGCTTTTCACCCTGGCAGGAGTACCACCCACTGCCTCGCATCATTCCTTGGGGAGCTGAGGGAGGAAAGGGAATGGCCGTCTTCCTCGACCTTGAGAGGGCGTTTGAACTAGCGAACCCAACTGTTATCTTGGCTGCTCTTGCAGCCAGGGGTGTGGGAGGCAGGTTACTATCCTGGATCAAGGATTTTTTCACTGCTCGATCAGCGGGGGTTAGATTTCAGGGGCATCTCTCCCCTTTTTCTCATCATGACAATGGCACCCCTCAGGGAAGTGTCTTAAGCCCGCTCTTGTTTAACATCTTGATGGAGGGGCTTTTAACCATTGACTATGGGCCTGGCATAACACTACTGTGCTATGCAGACGACCTAGCCCTCATTTTTACACGCAGGGACTGTTTTTCGCAGGCTTATTCTGCCCTCTCCTGCCTGCATGAAAAATGCAATGAGCTAGGAGCTCAAAATAAATCTCACGAAGACTAAATGTCTGCCCTTTGGCCTCCGTCCTCCTGACTTCCCGGTGCTGCTCGGAGGCCACCAGCTCACCGTGGTCACTTCGCACCAGTATCTGGGGGTCTGGTTTGACGGGGCCTCACCTTTGGCAGCCACGTCCGATATCTGAGGGAGCGTGCCTTAACTCGCATGGCTGCCCTCCGATACCTTTCACGACGGAGTCTGGGGGCATCATATGCAGTCCTCCGCACTTTTTACATCCACGCGATCCGCTCTCTTGTGGACTATGGAGCAATCTGCTTGTCTGGCCTCACACCGCCAATCTCCAGATCACTGGAAGTCATCCAGAATGATGCTCTACGAATCATGCTGGGTGCTCCACGTTGGACCCGGATCACTAACTTACGGATGGAGAGTGGTTTGCCGTCACTGGCGCACCGAATAGCACTACGAGTGACGCTTATCACTCACCAGTTAGTGCAGCGCCGACCAGAACTGCCAGTCTCTGCCCTGCTCCTACGACTACTACGACGACCACCTGAGCCGCTCCCCCAACGCGACTGGGCCCGAACCACAGCGGCTCTTATCCACAACCTGGATGTTGCGCCTTGTCTCTGCCAAGGCCCTGATTCCCCATTTCCTGGGTTTCAACACCCACCGCCATGGAGGCCACCTCCATTCCACATTCTTACTCCAACGGAGGCAAACCTCGCTCCTCTATCCCTGCCATCCTGCGACAAGAGGGTCTCAGTCAGGTGGCTGCTCTGCACTCCCCGGGCTCGGCCACTTACTTTACAGATGGGTCGGTCCACCCTGATGGCTCTGCTGGGTCCGCTTTCGTCCTTGGAAGGACAGTTGAATCATGGCGCCTCTCCCCTGGTGTATCTGCATTTCAGGCAGAGCTCGCGGCAATTCTGGGTGCGTTGCAGACATGCTCACCATCATCATTACCAATGCATCATTGTTCATACAGACTCCCTTTCTTCTCTGCAGAGGTTGCGCTCATTCTCACTGCAAGACAATATCTTTCTCATAACGGCCATCCATACATTTGCAACCCTCCTTGTCCAGAGAGGAGCCACTATCACTCTTCATTGGCTCCCAGGACATGTGGGGATCACTGGGAACGAAACAGCTGATGTCGCTGCACGCTCTGCCTGCTCTCTGCCAGAGATCCACGTTCCCACTTCTCCCCGGCCCATCACATGTCCGTCGCACTTTGACTGCAAAAATAGGTAGGCTGTCTCGGGAGGAGCACCAGCTTTTAAGCGTCGCTGAAGGTTCCACATCTGCGACTTGGTATGTCACAGCCACATCATACTCTCCTTTGGTGCCTCCCAGGCCTGCCAAACTATCTTTTAGTGCGACTTAGAAGATTACGAATGGGATTCCCATGCTATAAGCAGATTAAAAATGCGGCAACAGATCCGTGTGCTCATTGCTTAGAGAGGTCGGATACGCCTCTCATCCATTACATACTTCACTGCCCTGCCACAGCTCATCTCAGATCCCGTCACGCAGCTGGCTTTGCCCAATCGGCCAACGATTATACTGACGCTGCTGGCATTGTGGCCAGAACACCTTTTAAAATTTTACTACAAACAGTTAGGGACTACCCCCCTCCTCGTTAAATACAGCTTGTGCGCTACATGTGCACCACTGACGGGCTCACTGTTTGCCCGTGTCTCAGCACTGCTGAGACGAATATCCAAACAACAACAACAGGCCGTGATAGGACGGCGTCCGATCCGGGAGAAGTAAAGCTAGGTACGGCAGCTGGGCGTAAAGTTGACTCTTCACGGTGGAATTAGAGTTGAATTCTACGGGGGATGCTCCCGAGTTTCGCTATCCTTAGTGGGGAGGAGGTGTTGACGGTGCGATAGCTGGAGAGCGACTCACATGGACATGACATGACATCCATCACATGACATGGACATCGACATCACATCTGATGGGGAAACTGAAACTTGGGATAGAAAAGCGAGAGAAAGAAGATAAGAAGTAGTAAGAAAACAGTGTGGGGGAAGTGAAGAAAGTCAGAGAAAGAAAGTGTGGGGGCTGTCCCCATTGCTGTGGCTGATCATGTTCTTGTTTATTTATATATAGATTCTCGCTGCTCCCGTCTCAATATTTTATTTGTGCAAGAGAGGGCTTGATGGCTTGCAGGTGTCCTCATATGTGGTATTGTGTTTGGTGAAAATGTGGCATTCACTTGTGTTTTCATCTGATGTTGTTTATTTATTTATTTATTTATTTATTCTATTTTATTTATTTATTTATTTTTATTTTTTCATATTGACACAAACATTCATACATCTTTTTTATCTGTTTATTTATTATTTTATTATATATATTATATATATTTTATATATTTGGAGGGCCGATTCCCCTTTTGGGTTTCGGTTACACCTCATCTTTTTATTTATTTATTTACTTTTTGTTTTATTTTATATATTTGGAGGGCCGATTCCACTTATTGGTCTCGGTTACACCTCATTTTTTTTTTTTTTTTTTTTTAAGGAGGGGGGACGCGTTCGTTCGTTCGTTTAAAGTTTTCTGCACTTTTAGTGCAGGCCGGGCCATCTATTAGCCCGGTTTGTGTGGGAAGGCTTGTATAGTAACTGGGAAGATGGCATGTCACTGCGGTGCCCCTAGGGCTTAGCAGCGCATTGCGTTCTTCTGCTGATTTTGGGGGGGGGGGTTATTTAGGAGGTGGGGCAGCTTGTGCCACTTCTAAGAGGGTGCGAGTTGGTACTGTGGCGATGATATTAGCGGCTGCCTTGCGGAGCGTGCATGGGGTAATGGGATGATTTTCGGGTCTTAGTGTGTCGGGATTAGGGTAGGGGGGTTTGACCCGAAGGCGAGATGTGGCAGGGCAGTTTAGCAGGTAGTGAAGGAGTGGTTGAGAGGTGGGGGCCTCACAGTGTTCGCATTCTGTGGGAGAGGTGTTGTTGGTGGTGATTTCAGCTTTGCACGCAAATCCCAGCCGGAGGCGATGAATGTGGGTGAGGAGGCGGTTGTCTTTGGGTAGTGGCTGCATGAGTTCAGTATATTTGGTGGCCTGGGCAAACCAGGTAGCAGATGGAGAGCCGAGTTTGACTTCTGCCTCATGATCGATGCGGTTGCGTCTGGCTGTTCGTTGCTTGATCTTTTGTTTAATGCGTGATAGGCTTGGGGGTATGTCTGTGTCAATGTGGGGGTGGGCTGATGCATGTTTGGCTGCTGTATCAGCCCTCTCATTCCCCTTTATTCCAACGTGGCTGGGGATCCAGTGGATGGTGATGGATCCCCCTGCCTCTCGGATCTGTTGGGCTGTTGCATGGATGTCAGTGGTTAGTGCGAGGTTGTCAGAGGGTGAGAACTGTTTAAGGACATGGATAGCGGCAGTGGAGTCAGAATGAATGATGATGGTCGAGGAGGGTGCGGTGTGGAGGGCATCTTTAAAGCTGCTGCAATAGCAGCAAGTTTGGTTTGAAGCGTGGAAGCGCCGTTTGTGATTCGGAAGCCATGACTGTGGTCGCCACACACAAAGGCTGCCCCGGCTCGTGTGTCCGTAACAGAGCCGTCCGTGTAATAAGTGACGGCATCAGGGGGGGTGATAGAAGCAATGCGTTGCAACCCCTCTTGGCGCAGCAATTGGGTGGGGGTGTTAGCTTTGTTTGGCGAGTCTGGGAGGAGGAGGTTGTACAAGGGTGGGTTCCAAGGGGCTTGGGGGCGGTAATGAGGGGCAGGAGAGTCAGGGGCTTGCATCATGGTATCGGAAAGGTTTAGGGCGTGGATGACGCGGGCAACACTGTGCATCCAGCTCCGGGAAAGGATGTCAGGGTGAAGGCCGGTTGCAGCTTTTATGCGTGAGAGGAAGGGAAGGGGGGAGGCTGTGTGGGCCAGTTTGATGGCTAGGCTTGTCACTCTTGCCTGGATGCGATGGTGGAGAGATTCTAAGTTGCATTCTAGGCGGAGGTTGCATAGCTTGGTCCACTGTGGAGAGTTGGTCATAATCCTCAGGGCTTCATTCTGAATGACCTCAAGTCTGTTTGATTGGGCAGTGTCGATGGTGAGAAGGACAGGGGCGGAGTAGTCAACAATGGACCTTATGGCTTGTATATAAAAGAGACGGAGGACTTTGAAGGACGCACCTCCCCCTTTGCCTGCTAGAGCTCTGAGCGCGGAGGTGCGCGTTCTGGTTTTCTCCCTGAGCCATGTCACTTCACCTCTGAAGGAAAGGTGGGAGTCTATTGTTACTCCAAGGTATTTGTGGGATGTTACATATTCAATGGACGTGTTTCCGAGTCTTAGTTGGTCTGTGGGAGGCCCAATACCCAGTGGGAGAGCTTTGGTTTTATTGACGTTAATTTTTAGCCCCAGTTCTCTGCATTTAGTGGTGAGCTTAGAGAGAGCCCTTTGTACTCGTGTAAAGAAGGGGCCTTGATGGATAATGAGGGCAAGGTCGTCAGCGTAGCAAAGTAGGCGGGTTCCTGGGCCTAGGTCAGTGCATAAGAGGCACTCCACAAGGGTGTTGAACAGAGTTGGGCTGAGGATACTGCCTTGTGGAGTGCCATTTTGATGTCGGTGTGGAGCAGACGTGTGTCCTTGGAAGCGGACAGCAGCTTCACGATCCCGGAAGAAGTCATCGAGCCAGCAAAGGAGGCGGCCCCTCACACCCTTGTGTGCCAAGGTTGCCAGGATTGCCTCAGGACATGCAAGCTCGAAGGCCTTCTCGAGGTCAATGAAGACCGCAAGTCCTTTGCTTCCTCGGAGTTCACAGAGGAAGGAGCCAAGACATTCTGTGGCCCCTTTGCCTTTGGTATATGCAAAAGTGTGGCGGTGAGGGGGGGCAAGCATTGGAGGCGGTGGAGCACCATGCGCTCAGCCGTTTTGCCGAGGCAGCTGAGAAGAGAGATGGGTCTGGGGTTATTGGGGTCATTTTGTTTGGGGATTGGGTGTATCACAGCATGCTTCCACTGCAAGGGCAATCGGCCTAAGGTCCAAGAGTGGTTGAGGAGGTCCAGAAAGGCCTTCTCAGCCACTGGGCCCGCATGTAAAAGCATGCTGTAAGTGATTCCATCTAGGCCAGGAGCTGTATCTGTACTGCTTTTCTTTGCTTGGGCCAGCTCATGTGTTGTGAAAGGGCGATCAGACTCGGCTGGGGTGTTTTGGCTGATGTGGATCATTTCGGCTCTGTGTTGGTGGAGTTCCTCCTGCCGGCGCCTGATATCGCTTGGGAGTTGAGTGGGGGAGAGTGCGTCTGCAAGGAAGGTCTCTGCTAGGTTTTCTGCCTCTTTGCAGGGATTTGGATGAGTTGGGGGTCGGGCAGAGGGGGGGCTGGTGACCGCTTTCAGTTTTTTCCATATAGAGCCAAGGTTAGAATGTGCTCCTAGCGACTGACACCACTCCAGCCATTTCTGTTCTTTGATGCTGTTTTTCTCAGCGATGGAGTGCTGGATGACTGACTGGAGATATCTAAGTGCCTCGGGGGTGGGGTTGGCCCTGTAGATCTTTTTGGCCCTGTTTAGATGATGATTGAGTTCTTTGACTCTGGGGCAGTAGTACCAGTGGTTTTTGTGGTGGCGCTTAATGGGGGTGGTGGTGGGAATTGCCGTTCCTGCTGCTGCTTGAAAGGCACTGATGATCTGGGCAGCATGTTCCTCTAGGTCCTGTGAGGGATCGCTATTGATGAGGTCGTCTAGTGTGTTCATGAACAGACCCCAGTCTGCGTGCTTGGTGTTCCACCGGGGGGGGGGCAGGAGGTCTGGGGAGTGGGGTGATTGGGATGGTGCAGAGGATGGCATGGTGGTCAGAGGTTAGAGTGGGGTGGATCTCCCAAGTGGATTGACGTGCTAGCGTTGACGACACGAGGGAGAGGTCTAGCCTGCCCCCTTGTAGGTGTGTTGGAGAGTCAACGTCATTTAGGAGAGTGATGGTTGGAGTTTCCTCCAAGACTGTAGCTAGGTGGCGTCCTGTGGGGTTTGTGGGGCTTTGGGAGTTAAGGCAGAAATGGTGGGCATTAAAATCTCCGCCAACAAAGACTTCTGTGGCAGAGAGTGAGAGTAGCTCCCCCAGTCTAAGGTCGGCCGTGGGTGAGCGGTAGACATTATATATTTTGAGGTGGCCTTGTGCTAGGGTGAGGTCCACTCCCTGAATCTCTGCCTCAGAACAGTCTGGAAGGGGGCTGATGGCGGCTGCAGGAATGTGTTTTCGTACGAGGATGGCGCAGCCTCGAGAACCACCATGCACATAGGGTAGTAGGAAGGGGGTGAAACCCTGCATACGTAGTGGGCGGTGCTTGCTTAAGAGAGTCTCCTGCAGGAGGAAGATGTCGATATTGTCTTTGTGTGCGACTTCTTCTAGCAGGGAGCAGCGTGCAGAGGCACCGAGGATGTTCCACTGCAGTATGCGGAGGGAGGTGGGAGGTGAGGTGTTGGCGGTGTTGCTGGTGTCCCCTAGGTTGTTTGGGTGGGAGTAGGAAGGGGGGACCTGGAGTGGGGTCTCCCTCTCTCCACAGAGCACTTGCGAGGTTGGTGGGGTTGGGCTTTCATTGTTTTTTTGTGCTCGGTGGGTCTGTCGGTAGAGAGGGAACGGTTTCTGGCATCTCGGGGTGTGTGTTTTGTACGGTTGTGTTGTCTGTGGCATGGTTGATGTGTGGGGTCTGAGGTGGCAGGAGGTGGAGGAGGCTGTGATGAGGTTTGTTGTGGGGGAGTGGCTTGGGTTAGGTCTTCAGGGGCAGTGGTGTGGGGGTCGGGATGTTCTATCCAGTTCTGGATCGTTGAGGATATTGCAGAGCGGAGGGGGCTTGGATCTATGGGCCGATTGAGGACCTGTTCTAGCATAGAAACCATTGTGTTGCAAAGCATTCGGCCTAGATTTTTTAGGTGTTCTGCCTTGAAGATGAAGTGATCTTTGGGAAGAGTGGTGTCTGGTTGTGGGGTTTGTGTGAAGGCTTCCAAGGTGGTCTGTGTGCTTGCGTCCTGCTTTGGGCGTGTGTCGGGAGGTGGTTGGCAGTGTGGCTGTGTGGGTGGGGTGCGTGGTTGGTGAGGTGGTTTTGTTGGGGGGTGGGGAATTGCCTGAGGAGTGACAGTGGGGGTTGGTATGGGGGGAAAGTCGGTGGTCAGCTGGGGAGGGGGTGGAGGTGGCGGAGGTCGGTAGGTGGCAGTACGTTGGCCCCAGGTGAAGGTGTTTGAAGGTGCTAGGGGAGCCGTGAGGTGGCCTTGGACCCAGCGCACCTCCCTCTCCATCCCCAGCTGAACACGTTCCCTTCTGATTGGGCAGGCCTTGTTCCATGCGTGATGGGTCCCGCCGCAATTTGGGCAGCGTGCAGCGACCGGTTGCTGAGCCTTGATCTTGGTAAGGCAGGCCTGGGTGGCGTGGCGGCCGCTGCACATTGCACAAGTTGGCGGGCGGGAGCATCGTGTCTGGTGGTGTCCATAACGTTGACAGTTGAAGCAACGTAGGGGTTCTGGTGTGTAGAGGTGCAGCTGGTATTTGCCCCATGTTCCTAGGTCGAGGACAGGGGGAACAGGGCCACGCATGGAGACTATCACCTGCCTTGTTGCTTGTCCCTTGACATGGCAGCGTTCAGCGTTTTCGACGAGGGGGTGATCTAGGATGGCTGTCATGGAAAAAGAAGTTGGGTATTTAGTGAGTACGTATTTGTGTAGACTGAGGTTGGGATCCCGCTTTTGGATGCTGATTGCTTCCCCAGCCACGGAGTCAAGGGTGGTCAGTGCATCATGGGTGGCGTCATCCAGTGGGACAATGGCTGTGTCCAGATTTTTAACTGACTGGTTTTAAATTTGAGGGAGGGGTGTGCAGCGGTTATGGCAGTGACAATGTCATACGTGGATGAAAAATTTTCGTTTGGTGTGATGATGAAAGCAGGGTATTTGTGATGAGGTTGTGTGGTGGGGATAGGGGGTTGCATTTGGTGGTGGTTGTGGGCATGGGGGATGAGGGGTGTGGCTGATGTGGTGAGCTTTTTGCAGCAGAGGGGGAGGTGGTTGGTGGTCCCAGGGGGCAGGCAGTCTTGGCAGCCGGTCGTCGTTTTTTTTTAACAAGAGTGAAGCCTTCATTGTCGTCTTGCGGTGGGGAAGGCTCTTGGGCGGAGGTTTCGGGGTTTTCGTGAGGATGTGTGGAGCCCGTGGAAACGGCGGCGTTGGCAGGGTCGTGGTCGGAGGATCGAGGAGAGATGTCTGTGTCCATAGCCGGGGTAGATTCAAAGAAGTCTTCAGGATCGTAGTCAGGTCCGGTCAGGCGTGGTTTTTTTGCTGATGATGTCGGTGCAGGAGCTGTCTGTGTCTTGGCTGACGTGGGGTCCATGCTCGAGATTTTTCAACACAGCGAGAGGGAAAAAAAAAAAAAAAAAAAAAAAGGGGGAAAAATATATATATATATATATATATATATATATATTTATATATATATATATATATATATATATATATATGTATCTAGCCGATAGATATATATATATGTGGGAGGTATTTATTTACTCAGTCGTTCGTCCATTAGTTCTAAGCAGCACACACACATATATACACCCATACACACATGTATACTCAAATGTACTTAAATATACTTGAGTGTATGAATGTAAATCGGTATGTATGCTTAAGCAAGAACAACGAAGGAATCGATCAGGATAAATAAATTATCAGCTACAATCCGGCGGTTCCCTACAGTGCCGGGGGGCCTAACTCCCCGTCCTCTAGAGGACGTTGTGAGAGAACCCCGACACTGCCCCGTGAGGGACTTACCTAACCCTAGCCCTAACAGAATGCCTACCCTTGCCGCCTCCTATAACCAGGCCTCTAAGGCCCCCCTTCATGGAAATACCCTACGGTATCCCTTCAGGGTTCGGCGTCGTACTACGGCAGGGACTCTAAGTGGCAGCCGGAAAGCAGCTGATATGGTAAAAAAAAAAAAAGAAAAGGAAAAAGGAAAACACAAGGTTTCCTCAAGCAGTGATGGGGTGAAAATCGATCTATGAGCTGGAAGAGAGACAGCTATGGAAGTCTTGGGTTGCGCTATCCACGTTTCACTGGAGCGAGGATGTTAACACTTCAGGTGATGGCGCGGGAATGCCGGATCGCGTGCCCTCCAATCCCGAAGGAGATCCGATGCCCTCCAATTAGAGCGCTGTATGCTTCTTGCCACAGGCTAGTGGAAGGTTGGAGGTCTCTGCTGGGAGATGTGCTCGGTGCGGTAGCTAGTGAGAGACTGGTGGAGGAGCGGGGGATTTTTTTTTTTTTTTTTTTTTAAGGAAGGTGGGGAAAGAAGAGAGAATAGGGGAAGGGATAGTAAGAAAGAGGAAGGAAGAGGGAGTAGACAGTTGGTGGGCTGGCCACCATGCTTTGTTTTGTTTATAGTATTTGTTAGATAACTGCTTTAATTTTGTTTATTGAGTTAGGTAAGTGCTTTGTTTTGTATATTGTGTTAGTTTGGTAAGTATATGTAGTGGTTATGGCTGTGTATGCTTGTGTGCGCGTGCGTGCGCGGATGTGAGCGTGTGCGTGGGTGCGTGTTCATATATTTTGTATGTGTGAATTGCGCTAGCGAGCTAGCTTTTGAGGGTTTGGTTGGGTTGTTTGGGTTTATGTCGTCATTGGGTTATGTCGTAAATAGGTGGGGTTTTTGTATTCGTTAGTGCGTCACTTATCGTTTTGGTTGAGTTTAGTAAATTGGTATAGGGTCATGGTTGTTTATTATGGTTTTTAAACTACTAGGGAACCATTTGTGGAAGGAGCGATTCTCCTCATTGATGTTGTAAGTTAATGCGTTGTATGTTTCGGGGTTTATTTCCTCGATTTTACTCCAGATTTTTTTCGCTTTGTTATGTAATCTTATGTTTAACGGTTTGGTTTTGGTTATGGCGTGTATTTGTTCCGTGTTAAGTGTGTAAGGGTACTGCTGATTAGTTGCAAATCTGAGGGCTTTGTTTTGTAAGACTTGTAGTTTTTTAAGTTGGGTATAGCTGAAGGTGTGTGTGGGAATGGGTGGGTAATCTAGTAGGGGGAGGATCAGTGCTTTGACAAGGTGGGATTTGACTTTTATAGGCATGTCCTTGAATCTGAGTAAGCGGGATAATGCTCCAGTAGCTTTTTGTTTTCTATCCTGTACACTGGGAAGATAGCCTCTAGAGTTAAGTTTAAAACCAAGTATTTTACCCTCTTCTTTGAAGTCTGTTATTTCTTCATTAATTAATAAAGGTTCTTTTTTGGTGTTGGCAAGTTGGATGACGGAAAATTTATTTATGTTAGTTTGTATTCTCCATTTAGATTCATATTCATTAATTTTCTCGACTTCGCTTTGAGTTCTTGAATTCATGATCCTTCTAGAAGGTTCAGGATAGTTAATAATTTGGGAAATATCGTCAGCGTAACTTATATTGATGCCATGGGTAGCTTGTGGGGAGTCACTGGTGAAAATAGAATAAAGAGTTGGTGAGAGTACGCTCCCTTGAGGAACCCCGCTTTCCAGAGCAAAGCTAGCCACTGTGTAATTATTTTAATTTTAGTCTTTCTGTCGCCAAGAAAATCACAGAGAATTTTTTCAGTTATAGTTGGGAGGTTGAGATTAAGTAATTTATATTTAAGTCCTAAATGCCACACCTTGTCAAAGGCTTTTGTTACGTCTCTAAGGATGATGTGGCATTGTCCTTTGTTAGATTTACTTATTGCTATATGTTCTGATGCTATTGCAATTGCTTGAGTGGTGCCCCTTAGTAGTCGAAAACCATATTGATTCTTATTGTATAGATTCTCAGATTCAAGGTGTAGTCTGAGCCTTTTATTAATAATTCTCTCTAGTACCTTTCCAGGGACTTCTAAGAGAGAGATGGGTCTGTAATTCTCTACGAGATGTGGGTTCTTGTTCTTTTTTGGCATTAGTTTTATAATGGCTTCTTTAAATTTGTCGGGGAAATATCCTGCAGAGATGGTTGCATTAAATATGTTTTTTAAATTTTCAATGGCTATATTGGGGAGATTGGATAGTATAGTTTTATTATATTCACTTTCTCCCGGGCAAGTCTTTTTTAAGTTCTTAATAATAGAGGTAATTTCATCTGTCGCAATAGGAGTGGTAAATATTGTGTCTGAGTCTAATCTATCGGGGTTAGCTGAATGGTACGGTGTTAATCTATCTTCGTTGATGGTAAGGAATTCTTTTACTAAATTGTCGTGTCTGTTGTTGTTCTGTTCTTCTTCGATCTCTTGAAAGATGGACTCCCAGTGTCACCTATGTGTTCTTTCTTTTTCAGAGGCTGAGTGTTGTCTGTTTCCCAGATGATCTAATATGTAATGAGGGTCAGGGGTTGAAGTTCCTGAGATGATTTTTATTTTACGCCAAAATGTGGAGGGATCATTATAAAGATTGGCGGTGTTTGCAATAGTGTTTGCCCAATGTGTGATGTGTTCTGTTAGGAGGGATGTGTGTAGTTGAGTTTGGAGTAGTTTGTATCGTCTATAGTGATCTCGTGTCCAACCATGTCTTTGGGAGTGAGTTCTTAATGCATTGTATTGATTGATGAGTATCTGTGTGTCTCTGCTGTGTTTATGAGTAGTGATTGTTCTATGTGTGGTTGTAGGGATGTTGTTGTTGATTGCAATATTAATGTTGGAGTACCATCTTTCAAGAGATTGATCGATTTCCTCTAGTGTACCATCATCGGGGATATGAAAGTTAGTAAATGTTGTGATTAAGTCTTGTTTAAAGTTATTCCAATTGGCCATGGCAAAGTTAGGTCGAGGAGGAATGGGGACGGTTATTGGGGCTGTGGAGATAGTGGCAATTATGGGGGTGTGATCACTAGTGGTGAGAGGGCCTGGAGAGAAATGGGTGTTGTGGTAAGCTATTAGGTTGCAAAGGGCTATGTCTGGGGTGGAGATGGAGTTGTGTGAGAGGAATGTAGGAAAGTTGGGGCCAATATGTCTTACTGTGGTGTCTTGGATGAGACTAGCGAGTTGTCTTCCTACGACATTTGAATTTCTGTTGCCCAGGAGGCGATGTTTAGCATTAAGATCACCAATGAGGTAGACAGGGATGGTTCTTCTGAATAAGTTAATAAAATCGGGGGTTGGGAGGTAAGGGCGGCTGGGTGGAAGATAAACAGTGGCTATTATGACTTTACCGGTGTGTGTTGAAATTTCTACGCCAATCATGTCTGAGATGAAATGGTCTAGTAATTTATAAGTTAAGTTGTTCTTTATGGCTATAGCTGAGCCATCCATTGGTCGGTTAAATGAGTTTCTTTTGTGGGAGGTATATCCTGGGATTTTTAGTGTAGAATGTGATGATATACCATGGCTGTTTAATAATATTATGTCAGGATCAATGGTTTTATAGATGTTTATAAGGCCTAGGTTTCTGCCTGACCAGTTTAATATATTATGTTGCAGGATTTTCATTTCTGGATCTTTGTGATCTATTGTTATGGAGTAGAGTGGATTTGTTACGGTTTTCTAGGCTGTGCAGTAGGAATTTCTCTTCCTCGTTATCGGTCATTCTGATGGAGTCTTGGATGTTGTTGTATTTTTCAGAGATGGCTCTGATCCCATCTAGTGCTGCATCTTGTTGAAGTGTTTTATGTTGCTTTTTAACCATGGCTTTGTTCTCTTTGCAAGCTCTAGTTATTTCTCTGATGTTGTATATTTTGTTGGGTTTCCATATAGATGGCAGTAGTATCACCTCTGTTTGTCTGTTTCTTTTTTCTTTTTCTAGGAAGTGAAGATCTTCATCCGATGAGTCGTTTTCCTGGATGTCTACAGCGGTAGCACCTTCGAAGATGTTGGTGTTTGAGGTAAGGAATTCTGTTGTGTGGAGTGATGGAGGTTCTGCAGGGTGTAGAGTGGATGTGGTGACTTTAGTGTGTTCTTTCTTTGCTGTAGAGATGGTATCTGATTCTATGAGTGGTGCTTGTTGTTGAGGGGGAGGTGAAGGTGGGTTACTGCCAGGAGGGTTTGCAGAAGGGAGAATAAGGTGGTTATTAGTTATTGTTGGTAGGAGTGCTTGCAAGATTTTATCTGAGGGAGGGTTAGAGGGCAAATGTATGATGGGGAGGTTGTTGAGTTTGCAGCTTTCTTCAAAGGTTGAATTAAAGCTGCCTGGATTGGCAAGTTCATTCAGATGAGCATTGATAATGAGCACCATGTATTCAGAAATTTTGGTGTTCTGATGTAGAATAGTAGAGAAACTGCAATTTTGGTTTTTGGGGGCTGTTAGGATTAGGTTGTTGCGTAGCTTGAGCATAGGTTAGGTTAGGTTAGGTTGTAGAGTTCTGGGGGGCGATCAATTTGTTTTTAACTATTTCCTTCCTCTTCTGACATTTCATGGCCAAAGTGCGGTGATGTTCTCCACAATTTATGCATTTTTTTGGTTAGAGAAGAGCAGTTTTTCCAGGTATGGTCTGTGGATGAGCACTCTGAGCATATTTGGAAGTCTTTAGGTTTGGGGCAGTTCTTGGTGCTGTGAGATTCCAAGGCATAACATTTAAAACAGGTGGAGATGTTAACGTACTTTTCTGCCTCAATTTGTTGATTGCTAATGCACAGGTGAAATAGTTTGATGCCCTCCAGAGCCTTCTGAGCCATTTTGATGTCTTGAAATTGTATTTTCAGGAGGTTGGACTTGCCAAATTTGGATACATTTATGACCTTTGCCCAGGTGTTATTTCTCATAATTTCCGTGGCTATTTCTTCTTCAGAATGGCAGTAGATGATGTCATCGATTTTGGAGCAGATGATGCTTCTGTTGGCCTTGACTTCAGGGGGAAGAACTGTTGTAAAACCATGCTGCTCTAGAGGCGTCTTGAGTTTATCTGAAAGCAGTTCATCAGAGTCAAAGTCAGAGGATGTAGACACAATAATGGCTTCCTTGGAAGAGTGAAGAGCATTGATCTTTATGTTGAAGGGAGCAACTAACTCAAGGAGTTTAAGTTTTGTTGAGTTGTCCTGAGGGGACTGGTGCGAAATTTTTACTTTTCCCATGGTGAGAATGTAAAAGGGAGGACTTAAAGGTGGTCAATCATGCCAATTTCTTGGCTTCTGGTCTCCTCTCTGTGAAGGGAGATGCCACTTGCAGGGCCGAAAAGACCTAAGGGAAAATAAGCCGAATGACAGTAGTTGGCCGAAATAGACTTGAGGGAAATTGTGCTGAATGTCGGTGGTGGTATTTAGTTTAGAAAAACTATGTCGGGGTTGCCACAGAACTAATTTGCCATGCAAATTAATTTCTCAGACCGACCCGACAAGTTAAAAGAAACTAAATGTGCGAAAAAAAAAAAAAAAAAACGGTAGGAAGAGGGATGAAGGACTTAAAGGTGGTCCATCCTACCTATAACTTCTTACTTCATCTCGCTCCCTCTTGAAGGGAGTGATCACGTGCGAGGCCGTAAGAGGCCTAAACGGTATGAAGATTTAGGCACGCAATCTGAAGTGGAATTTAGTTTAGAAAAACTAAGTTAGGGCTGCCACAGAACTAATTTGCTATGCAAATTAATTCCTACAGCAGACCTAACAAGTTAAACTAAACTAAATATCGGAAAAAAAAAAAAAAATGGAGGAAAAAACTGGGCCAACACAAACCCTACAGTAACGGGGGTAGGTTTCCCCGCCCTCTAAAGGGCGCTGAGGGAAGCCCCGTCACTTCCCCGTGAGGGACATGCCTAATCCTAGCCCTATCAGAAATGCCGCCCTCACCGCCTCCTTTAACCAGGCCCTAAAGGCCCCCCTTCATGGAAGTGCCCTGCGGCACCCCTTCAGGGTTCGGCGTCGTACTACGGTGAGGGACACTACACGGCAGGCCGAGAAACAAAAAACAATTACAAAAACAAAACAAAAACAAAGACAAAGGAGAGAGGCTCTCCAAAAGCTAGACGAAAAGTTGTGCAAAAGTCGGAAATATAGTAGTCCGGCAGTGGCGAGAAACTCTAGGGAGAGTGAAACCTGGTTTCACTAACACCCAGATACAGGCAGAGAGCTGTTGCTGGGAGAGCTGGAGGAGCGGGGGACGCAATACAATACAATACAATGACGTATAGAAAAGGGGGGGAAAGGAAGGAAGGTAAAGAATGATTGTGTATATGTGTGATGAGTGTAATGCAACCAGGACGACGACAACACGTGGTGGCAGGAACTAGGCCTTAGTTTTATCTCCCGGCCTTACTGAGAGATCAGGTTCCTGGTTGCATTGTGTAATGTGCATGTTTTTTTTTTTTTTTTTTTTTTTTTTTTAAATAATAGTAGGAGAGGAAGAATTTAGACGAAGAGAAAGAGTGTCGGGGCTTAACCCAACGTGCGTGTGTTTGGTGTTGGGGAGGGGGGGTGGGGTCTCGCACGTGCACAGTGTTGTTACTTAAGGGAGGGAGGAGTGAGTCGCTACGGCTTTCTCTGCCAAGCATTGGCTTATTGGCTGCCTCTCAGGTTCATCTGATTTTTCCGGCTCCGGAGCCTGGGATAGGATGGTAGGATAGGGGTGTTAGGGTAAGGTGTTGTAGCCCTAGGGGGCTTGGGTAGGGGAATAAGGAAAGGGGAGGGGTGGAGGAAGGTGGTTATCTTGATGGGGTGGTCAAGGTCGGGGTCTGGGGTGCTGGATATGAGGATGGCGTGTGAATGCGTGGCTGCCGTGATTTGATAGTGGGTGTAGGGGTGGTTTAAGTTTAATGAGTTGCTGGTGTGAATTAATAATTAATGAAAGGGTCAATAATAAATAAATTAGTGGTAATTAAGTAAACAATGGGGTGGGTGGAGGTCTTGCGTCAGGGTGGAAGAGGTTGGCTAGAGGTCGTGTGGGGGGTGTGATCCGGGTGAAAAAGTCGATGAAGTCAGTGTGAACGTCGGTGAGTTTGGTGATTTGTTTTTGTTGTAGGTGGTGAAGGTAAGTGTTGATGGGTGGAATGTTGGCGCGTTCATGACAGTGTATGTTGGTGATAAAATCATCCCACCGTATGCTCAGTGCCCAACGTATGGCTTTATTTTGAACTTTCTGTAAATTTAGAATGTTGCTTTTGGCCGAAAGAGATAGACTTAACGGTGAATACGTGAGCAGTGGTCTGATCAGTGCTTTATACAAATGAAATTTAGTTGATGGTGTTGCACTACGAAACCGGTATATTTGTGTTAGTGCAGTGCCAGCCACGCCTGCCTTGCCTCGTATGTGATGATGAAATTTGAAGTTTTTATCGTATGTAAGACCAAGTACGGTGCAAGTATTCCTAATGGGAATGGGAACGCGATCGGGGTCACGCGAATTTAGAAAAAGTGGGCGGGGATTAGCTGATTTAATACGAAAATATGTTACTGTGCATTTCAAGGGATTCGCTTGAATCCGCCACTTCTGCTCCCATCGTGCAATTCGGTCCAGCTCTATGCTCGCTTTGTTCGTAATTCCGTCAACTGTCGTTGATCGTACAAGTTGAGTAATGTCGTCTGCGTATTGAATGGTGAGTGAATCGTCATGTAGTGGGGTGGGGATGTCATTTGTGTAGAGTGTGTAGAGGGTGGGTGCAAGGACGGAGCCCTGAGGTACACCTGCGTGAAGCTGGAAAAAGTCTGAGTAATTATTTTTAAATTTAATGCGCATTGTGCGGTTGTCTAGAAAATTGCAAAGTAGTTTTTTTAATGAGTGAAGGAAAGTTGAATTGTTCGCAGATTTTGTACTTCAGGCCTGCGTGCCAAACAGAGTCAAATGCACGTTTTACGTCACGAGTAATAAGGGCTGTCTTGTATGCATTGCGGATGTTTTGGTTGATATGTAAGTAATTGGTGATGATGTTTAGGGCGTCCTGTGTGGATCGTCTAGGTCTGAAACCAAACTGTCTGGGGGAAAGAAGGTTTTCGTCTTCTAAGTATTGCCGTAATCTAATGTTGATGATTCGTTCGAAAGTTTTTCCTAACACTTCTAGTAAACTAATGGGCCTGAAGTTTAAAGGGTCTGTTGTTGTCTTGTCTTTTTTAGGGATTAGAGTAGCTGTCGCGGTCTTAAACGAGTCCGGAAAGTAGCCGGATGCCAAGGCAGCGTTGTATAAGTGTGTAAGTGCATTTATGAATGTGTCTGGGAGGTGTTTGAGTATGTGATGTCCGATGCCTGTGGCACCCGGCGCCTTCTTTGGAGTTCTAGCGAGCATAGACTTGACTTCTTCGACTAGTATGGGAGCAGTGAGGGGGTTATGTATGTCTAGATTATTTATGTGTATGTTTGCGTCTGGTGTGATATGTTCGTGGATAGTGTGAAGGTGTTGTTCTATATGTCTTATGTGACGTGTTGCGGCAGGATGAGGAGGGTTAGGGTGGTTTACTTGTTGCCATGCGTTTTTAAATGTGTTTGTGATTTCCCTGGGATCTGTGATTTCTCTGTTGTTAGCAATTAATTTTCTTACTGTAGGTAAGTTACAGCCCTTGAGTCGGCGAATGTTTCCAGAATTCCCAGGGTTTAGTTTTCCTGTGTTGTTGAGCAGTTTGTATGAGGCGTCGCCAGTGTGCATTGTGGTCGGATTCAAGGCTATTGATTACATGTGTCCGAAGGTGTGATAGGTCGAACCGTACTTGGCCTAAGTTGTTTTTGTTTAGTTCAAACCGACGACGGTAACACACTAGGAGTCGTTGTGTTCGTATGGATGGTATGAATGTGTGTATAGGTATGTGTGTGGTTGTGGGTATGGTAATGTTGGCAGTGTTAAGTATGCACGTGTGTAGATATTTACATTGTTCTTCTATGTCAGTGTGGTGTTTTCCCTCATAGTCAGTGGTGTATTCTTGTTCTGAAAGGGTTTGTGTAAAGGCATCCCAGTCTGCATGTAGGTAGTCATAGTGTGGTGTACTGGGGATCAGGATCGGGTTGGTGGAGATGGACATTATAATGGGGATGTGATCAGACCCAGACATGGGGCCGGGGGTGATGTGGTGATGAAAAATGTTAAATAATCTGTTGGTGAAGATGAGATCTGGCTTACCTGATCCCCTAGGTGTAAATGTTGTGAGAAAATCAGGTCCTAGGAAATTTAATCTTTTGTGTTGGTATATGTTGAACATTTGTCGTCCATGATTGTTGGTTGTGCTGTGTTGGAATGTCCCGTGTTGTGCATTTAGATCTGAAATGAATAGTGTTGGTGCAGTGTTGTTGAAGAGTCTGTTTATGTCTGTGAAGGGGATGCCAGTGTTGGGTCTGGTGTATGTGGTGGAGACTATGAGGGGGCCAAGAGTAGTGTGTGTTTTAACTGCAAGGAAATGTCTGTGTGTCCATGTTGTGATGAAGTCGTGTTTAATTGTGCCTTTAATCATGATAGCAACTCCGTCGTGTGGACCCTCGTCGGTTTGAAGTGTAGTGTAGCCATAGTGTTTGATTTTTCTGGTGTTGTTGGTGCAAGTGCTGTTGAGTAATATTATGTCTGGGTCGTGTTCGTGAATGAGTTGAGTAAGTAGGTGCCTGTTTGCGTAATAGTGTCTAATGTTAAACTGGATGATTTTAAGCATGATGGTGATCGTGTTGAACTGAATCTGAATGGGCTATGTATGTGGTATTTGTGGGTGAGGCAGGGGAGAAGGATGGGGTTCTCTTTTTTGGGAGGGGGGGCACTGCGTTTTCTGGAGCGTGATTGATGTGTGTGAACTGAAGGGGGAGGGAGGAGGGGGGACTCGGGAGAGTCAGCCGCCTTGCGTTTGCAAGAGACACTGCGATCTCGATCGCAGGTGAGGGGGGTGGTTGGGGTAGGTGGAGGGGGCATGGGGTTAGGTTGGTTGGGGGTTGTGCTAGTGGAGGGAGATGGGGTTGGGGGCTGGGTGGTTTGGTTAGGATGACGTGAATCAGCAGGAGGGGAGGGATGGTGAGGGGGAAGATGGGAGTTGTTTTGAGGATGCAGGAATGGGATGAGGTTTAGGGTGAGTGGGTGGGGTGGGGGGGTTGGAAGTGCAGGGAGATGACGAATGAGAGGTGGAGGGGATGGGAGGGTGAGGTAGGAGGGACTGAGGTGTTGCCAGTTTGCTGTGAAGGGGGTGAAGATGTGGGGCGATTTCTTGGCTGTGTGCCATGAAGGGGGGATGACAATGGTGGACATATTGTTGGCGGCTAGAGCATCATTGATAAGGGATGCAAAGGGCACATCAGAGTACAGAGCTTGGGCTAGGGCGGACATGACAACTGCGGTAACGTTGGGGGGGAAGGGTGAAATGGAAGATGGATTGGGAGGGGTGGTGTTGGGGGGTGTTGGATGAGTGGTGGATGCTTGGGTTGGGGGCTGTGAGTTCTGAGTGGCTTGGGCATATGACATGGTGGATGAAGTTTGTTGGGGTGCTGTGTATGATTGAGGCGGGTTATGCTGTGCAGGCTGGCAGTTAGCCCTTAAGTCCTTTAGCAGATTTTTTCTAATAGGACAGTTTCCGGCGATTGCAATGTGTCCTTCGCCACAATTGATACATTTAGTAGTAGTGCTAGTGCAGTTTGTATGGAAATGACCTTGGGCAGAGCACTTTGAACATATTTGAGTTTTTTTGCATGATTTAGTTGGATGCCCATATTGGTAACATTTAAAGCATTGAGCAAGATCAAACCACTGTTCGAGTCTAAGGTTGCTGGGTGGGATGATTGTATTGAACGCTTTGACACCGTGTGAATGAAGTTTCTGTACCTCTTGAGGTGAAGCACAGAGAATCTTGATGTTATTTGAATTGTCAAAGCGAACAATGTGGGTGGCGTGAATGTCGTTTTTCAGGGACAGTTCAGTCATGAGGTCATCATCGGTGTGTCTGAGAACATATTTGGTAACATTACAGGCAATTATTGTACAGGCAGCTTTTAGCTCAGGAGTTGAGATCAGCTCATATCCAGCCTGGGAGTATTTGGGCAGGTTACTGGGGGAGAGGTATGAATCAAGATGAGCCTGAGAGGCCAAGGTGATCTTAACGATTTTATCTTTTGCACTAGAAAAAAGGTTAACAAAGGGAGTTTCAGTGATGCAAAAAAAGGTCTGACCAGGGTCTGAAGGCAGGGAGGGGAGGGTACATTTAAACTTAACTGAGAAAGCCATCATTAATCAAGGGGGAGGGAGGGGGAGAGTGTAGCGCATGACGTTAATAAAAGAGGGGGAAGAAACCAATCACCACACTTTTGCACAGATCCCGGGGTGCAATGGGTGTGCAGGATGAGGTGTTGGCGCCGTTACCCTGATCACTAAACTTGTTGTGAGAGCAGGGTGGTTCCAGATTGTTAGGACCGAAGTCCTAACCAATCTATCACCAGCAAGATGGGAAGGAAGTAGAACAAAAGGCCGAGTCTCTCAGGTGCACGGCTATATCTCCTGGACCCCCGACTACTGTTATGGCCGTGGCCCCAACAAGGTAGTGGGGGGGTCCCGGAAGTATCTCCGAATTCACAAAAGAGCAGGGGTTAGTAATAAAAGAGAAATTAGAAGAAGACAGGAAAAGAGGCAGGAGGAATGATGAGTAAATTTTATTATGAGGTGATGAATGGGTGAAGTTTATGAAATGAGGTGATAAGTGGGCGGGTAGCACATGCCGACAAAGTCGTTAGCAGCTGATAAAGGCAGGGAGTCACAGAGTGAGAGCTGAGCGAGCGAGCGGTCGAGACACGCGTGCTTCTGGCTAGGCGTCGTCACCAAGTGATGGGGAAATTTTTTTTTTTTTTTTTTTTTTTTTAAGGAAGGTGGGGAAAGAAGAGAGAATAGGTGAAGGGATAGTAAGAAAGAGGAAGGAAGAGGGAGTAGACAGTTGGTGGGCTGGCCACCATGCTTGGTTTTGTTTATAGTATTTGTTAGATAACTGCTTTAATTTTGTTTGTTGAGTTAGGTAAGTGCTTTGTTTTGTATATTGTGTTAGTTGGGTAAGTATATGTAGTGGTAATGGCTGTGTATGTTTGTGTGCGCGTGCGTGCACGTACGCATGTGCGCGTGGATGTGGGCGTGTGCGTGGGTGCGTGTTCATATGTTTTGTATGTGTGAATTGCGCTAGCGAGCTAGCTTTTGAGGGTTTGGTTGGGTTGTTTGGGTTTATGTCGTAATTGGGTTATGTCGAAAATAGGTGGGGTTTTTGTATTCGTTGGTGCGATACTTATAGTTTGGGTTGAGTTTAGTAAATTGGTATAGGGTCTTGGTTGTTTAATATGGTTTTTAGACTACTAGGGAACCATTTGTGGAAGGAGCGATTCTCATCGTTGATATTGTAAGTTAATGCGTTGTATGTTTCAGGGTTTATTTCCTCGATTTTACTCCAGATTTTTCGCTTGGTTATGTAATCTTATGTTTAACGGTTTGGTTTTAGTTATGGCGTGAATTTGTTCCGTGTTAAGTGTGTAAGGGTACTGCTGATTAGTTGCAAATCTGAGGGCTTTGTTTTGTAAGACTTGTAGTTTTTTAAGTTGGGTATAGCTGAAGGTGTGTGTGGGAATGGGTGTGTAATCTAGTATGGGGAGGATCAGTGCTTTGACAAGGTGGGATTTGACTTTTATAGGCATGTCCTTGAATCTGAGTAAGCGGGATAATGCTCCAGTGGCTTTTTGTTTTCTATCCTGTACACTGGGAAGATAGCCTCTAGAGTTAAGTTTAAACCCAAGTATTTTACCCTCTTCTTTGAAGTCTGTTATTTCTTCGTTAATTATTAAAGGTTCTTTTTTGGTGTTGGCAAGTTGGATGACGGAGAATTTATTTATGTTAGTTTGTATTTTCCATTTTGATTCATATTCATTAATTTTCTCGACTTCGCTTTGAGTTCTTGAGTTCATGATCCTTCTAGATGGTCCAGGATAGTTAATAATTTGGGAAATATCGTCAGCGTAACTTATATTGATGCCATGGGTTGCTTGTGGGGAGTCACTGGTGAAAATAGAGTAAAGAGTTGGTGAGAGTACGCTCCCTTGAGGAACCCCGCTTTCCAGAGCAAAGCTAGCCCCTGTGTAATTATTTATTTTGATTTTAGCCTTTCTGTCGTCAAGAAAATCACAGAGAATTTTTTCAGTTATAGTTGGGAGGTTGAGATTAAGTAATTTATATTTAAGTCCTAAATGCCACACCTTGTCAAAGGCTTTTGTTACATCTCTAAGGATGGTGTGGCATTGTCCTTTGTTAGATTTACTTATTGCTATATGTTCTGATGCTATTGCAATTGCTTGAGTGGTGCCCCTTAGTAGTCGAAAACCGTATTGATTTTTTTTTTTTTTTTATTGTATAGATTCTCAGATTCAAGGTGTAGTCTGAGCCTTTTATTAATTATTCTCTCTAGTACCTTTCCAGGGACTTCTAAAAGAGAGATGGGTCTGTAATTCTCTACGAGATGTGGGTTCTTCAGTTGATGGGGGACGCGCTTGCTGAAATCCTTATATGTGATTGCTGCCCGATCGCAGCCCGGCTTCTGCCTTGTTCTCATTCGCTGGTGGGATGGGGCCTGATCGGGAAGACAGGCATTTAAGGGAAGGTCGCGGGCGGGTGACCGAGTTCCAGTCTGTTGCTTGGCCAGGCCAGTCCTCACCATGCCCGACTCGAGAGCGACTTCGTCCACCTCTGCTCACGCCTACGACCCGTTGAGGGGGGCCCCTGCTAGCAGATCACAGTCGCCGGGAGCCGAGAAGATCGTGGGGACCGTGAATTGGTTCAACGTGAAAGCTAGGTACGGATTCATCAAGCGCCAGGACACCGGTGCTGATGTTTTCGTGCACAGTTTTGGGATCGTTGCACCAAATTCACGGCACCTCCAACGCTCTCTAGCCGAGGGTGAGGCGGTGGAGTTTCGTCTCTCTCAGTCTTCCAGAGGTCCTGTGGCTAAGGATGTCTCTGGGCCGGGAGGTGTTGCTGTGCAGGGCTCTGCCTATGCACGGCGACGCCCCACGGCCTGCAGGCGGCGGCCTAAGGGTCCTGGAAGCTCTGGGGAGATAAACACCATTGTTGCGATGTGTATCGCCACTGCAGAAGCTTTCTGTGGGGGTGACAAGGTGGCTTTGCGCGTTCTCCTCCCTCAGATTTTTGAGGAGAACGGGCTGCCACGCCTTGCCATCCCTCGGAGCTTTGCTGGCGATGCAGTATCGACCCCTCGTCAGAAGCGTCAGGCCCGGCAGCTGCAGCCACCACGACCCCGCAGTACACCGCGGAAACGGCTGCAGCTTGATGCCCCTCTCAACAGGGCAACTGGCTCTACCCTGATCACCGACCCGGAACCGACAATGGACATGGAAACTGGATCCACCATCGCCGAGGTCCACCCCCCACCGTCAGCAGCCGAGGGAGAACTGGCCGTTTCTCCCGTCCCTTCAGTCCACCTGGACGTAGAGGGCCCTCCTTCCTCGGTGCCTCCATCTGCTGCTGGGAGTTTGGTGGATCTTCCTGTGCGTGCTGCATCTGCATCTCCTGTTGCCTTACGTTCTTCTTCCCCATCTCTTCCACCTAGCAAGAAGAAACGGAAGGGCAAGGGCAAGCGTAGGAGCAAGGGCGACCTTCCATCTGTTGCCCAGCGTATTGCTGACGCCCTTCCGCCCATCGATGCCTCGACGGCCGCCCACCTGGCCTCCGCTACCGACTCTGATCTTCAGGAGATGCTCCTTGATCTCTTCACCCCTGCTGATCCTGATGATCCTTCAGCTCCGATATTCCGCCAGCTGTATGTCGACCTTAGGGAGGCATACCTTGATCAATCCATCTCTGCTGACCTGGAATCTCGTTTGTTTGCTTCCCTGGCTCACGATCCGCCTCGTTCTGCTGTACTGGAGCATATTGTCACTCGTTTGCTCTCTTAAGAGCCGCCTGTTTCTTTATTTACTTTATTTCTTTTTTTTTCTTTTTCACGCTCTTTCCGTGACGGGCTCTAGTTTGCCCGTGTCCTCACCTAGTGGGGCAAATATTCCAAAAAAAAAAAAAAAAAAAAAAGGCGGGTGACCACTCGCAGTCCACCTCTCGCCGAGGCAACACCTCCACCGCTGTTCCCGGCGGGACCAGCTCTCCACAGCAGCCGCACCAGCCAAGGGGCGGGCCTGTCCTCTCCATCCTTGGGAGTGCCCTGGTCAGCCCACCAGGAGATGTAGGCCGTCCGCCCTTTCCATGGCCGACCGCCATTCCTCCGACACGACCTTGGCCAGGGTTGTGCCCTACGTGACCACCGGGACCGGGCCTACCCTCCACGCCACCACCTGCTGCTGTGGAGAGCTGGAGCGAGTCCGATGGGGGTTGAGGGCAGAGTTTGGGACTTCCACCTGAGCTTCGGCGCCCTTACCATCGGCGCCGTTTTGTCCATCGCTCTCTCGTCCCTCTCTGCCCTCTGTTAACATCCGAGCAGCCAGCCGCATTCCATCATCGAGTCGTTTGGGGGTTCGACCTGAGCATGCCGGCGTCCTCTCCATCGGCGCCGCGCTGTCTACTGCTCTCCCCCTTGCCTCCACGATCATCGGGTTGTTATCCATCGCCGCCTCGTTCCCTTCCTCTGCCGCCCTTGCCCTGTCTGCACGTCTTCGTCCCTGCTTTGCTCCATTTTGGGAGCTGTTTCGCCTCTTCTGTGACGGGCTCTCTTGTTTGCCCGTTCCCCACCACGTCGTGGGGAAAATATCAACAACAACGGCGGGTGACCACTCCTAGCTCAGACTCTGTCGGGTGAGGAGGTCTGGCCGATTTCGCTCGAGGTGTGAACACTGTTTCATTCACTCTTGACGATTTTCGCCTGTTTTTCCTCGTTTTTGGGCCAGTTTTGACTTAGTCTCTGGCACTGAGGAAGCTTTTCTTTTGCTTTCCAGGTTTTTTCTGAGACTTTGTCTCAGATTGCCTGGGTGTGAGTGGGAGTGTGTGTGTGTGTTTGTGACTGAGTGTGTGGGTGTTTTTTTTTTTTTTTTTTTTTTTGGCCTGCCGTTAGTGTACCTCACCGTAGTACGACGCCGAACCCTGAAGGGGTGCCGTTAGGGCACTTCCATGAAGGGGGGCCTTTAGGGCCTGGTTATAGGAGGCGGTGAGGGCGGCTCTGTTAGAGTAGGGAAGACCCAAAAGGGGCAGTGGCGGGGCCTCCCATCGCCCTTTAGAGGGCGGGGAGCATAGGTTGCCCGTCACTGTAGGGACCTGGCCTCTTTTTCTGTATTTTGTTTGCTTGTGATTTTTGAGTGGTTGTGTGTGTGAGGTGTCTGTGTGTGTGTGTGAGTGTGTTTTTGACTGAGTTTTTTTTGGCCTGCTCCGGTGAGCATGAAGGGATCCAGCATCCCTAGGCCCCCGGGGCATTCCCGCCTCCCGCTTCCTCAGTTGAGGCCCTCCATCCCGTGCCCTACCACAGGCACGAAGAGGGAGCGTCACTGCTCAGACTCGAGCTCCCACTCGTCCGCTCACGAGGCCGCGTGTGCTAACCCCTCTACCCTAACATCCACGAGAGTGGCACCTCGCTTGCGTGGTGACTCTACCCGCTCTGCCAAGGCGGCCCGCCGACATGAGGCTATGGAGGAGGTTACACTTGCTCCACCATCTCTCTCTTCCACCAGGGGCACTTCGGAGGCTCATGCTGCGACTCAGCTCCCCCCCTCTGCTGATCCCGCTCTGCAGGAAGATGAGGGTTTCACCCCCGTGATGCGCAAGGGATCGAGGCGTGCTCGCCAGGGAAACGGCCCTTCTCCGGCAGTGCGCACTGGGCCTCCCCTCAGGGATCCCTCTGCTGCTCGTCCCTCCGTGTCAGTAGCTGTGCGTCCGCCTCCCCGCTCTGCATTTCCAGCTTTCCGTGTGCCGGTACAGGACGGCCATGCGACGAGCTACGACGCCGTGGCTGCACTAGAGCGTCACCTGCCAGGGCTACGCTGCTCCAACCTGATAAGTCGAGATGGCAGCTCGGTGTTGGTGCCGAAGGACGAGGGAGCCTACGACCTCTTGAGATCAGCTATGCAGGACGAGGCCTGCCCTGTGAAACTAGTCGAGCTGACGCCCGGCCAACAGTCGACGAAGGCAGTTGTCATGGGCTACCCCTTGAGAATGCCTTTGGAGATCCTCCTTCACCACCCTCAGGTCGAAGAGGCGACCCGCTGCCAGAAAACGCGGACCCGGGAAGAGACTCGTCAGGTCGTTGTTACCCTGCGGGGTCCTCTGATCCCTTCCATCGACCTAGGGAACTGGGGAACGTATCACCTTCGCCCCTTCACCCCGGAGCCTCTCCGTTGCTACCGCTGCCAGCGCTACGGGCACCACCGTGCCAACTGCAACCGCCCCGTCATCTGCGGCATGTGCAGTGGCGGCCACGACACGGCCGAGTGCCTCCAGCGGTACAAGGAGAAACAACCAGTTGCGGCCAAGTGCCCCAACTGCTCCGGGCGACACCACGCCTGGCACCCCAGCTGCCCCGCGAGGGTTCACCGAGTGAACCAGGGTCGGGAGAGGCAGGTAGCGTTTGTGCAGGAGAACCAGGCCGCCAGCGCTACTCCAGCTCCCCCTGGCACTTTCATCTGGGGCCAACAGCGCCGCCCTCTCATCCAGCGCCCACCACCTCTCAGCGACCAGGAGTTCCCTCCATTGCCCTCAGCTCTGACTGTGGTCCAGACCACAGCCGAGGTCCACCACCAACAGCCGCCTGTATCGCTACCACCTCCGACTGCAGAGACCAGACAACCACTGACTGTTCCGCCACCAGCGCCTGGCTCCACAACAAGTCCACCAACCGCTCCTGCTCCTCCAGTGATCTCGTTCACAACGGAGGAGCTCAGGACCTTTGCCACAGAGCTGGCGCTGACCCTAGCCAAAACCGTGGTCTTAATCCTCGACATCCCTCTCCCAACAGAGCCCCTTGCCGAAGCAGCCAATCGCCTAGACGACCAGGCGATCGCAAGGAAGATGGCGAGCCTAGGTGCTCCTCTGTCCCCTCGCCGCCCAGCTCGTTCGGCAGGGCGACCCCGTCCCACACCGCACAGGACAGCTCGCCCGTCCAAGAGGGTAAAGCCACGACCTCCCAAAGCTCTGTCTTCCACCGCACAGCTGCCTCATCAGCGTCATCGTTTGGGGCAAACCCTAACACCATCAGGGTCCAGAGTGATGGAGAGGGCATCACCACTGCTGAAGGAGAACGACCGTCCGCAATTGTCGCCGGACGGCCAGTAGACCGCTCTCTTAGGCTCCTCCAGTGGAATTGCTTGGGAGCACGGAGCAAGCTCCCCCTTTTGCAGGAAGCGGCCGCAAAGGACCGCCCTGATGTCATTCTCCTGCAGGAGACCCTGCTCCCAGGCAATTCCACTTTCCATCTTTCGGGATACACCACCCATCTCCTCCCGTATATTCGTGGCGTTTCACGGGGATGTGCCGTTCTGGTCCGGGACCACATCGCGTGCACAGATTGTGAGCCCTCCTTTCTGTGGACCTGATGTGGAAGTTCAGGGCGTGGTTCTCCATCTGGCGACGTCGCCCCTGACGGTGTACAATGTATACCGGAGCCAGAGGAGCACCCTGGAGTTGGGGGAACTTTTCTCCCAAGCTGCCAGGGGAGCTGTGTACATTGGGGGCGACTTCAATGCCCACCACGCCCTGCTCTCTTCGCCTCTTCGGCCCAACGATGCAGGACGACACATCTCTTTAATACTGGAGGAGGTGGGTGATGTTTCCCTATTAAACGACACCACCGAGGCCACACACATTGACGGAGGGCGTCTGGACTTGGCGTTTGTGTCCTCCCCCCTTGCGGGCTCGGCAACATGGTCGCTGCACCGACACCTCGCCAGTGATCATTTTGCCCTAGAGGTCACTTTGCCAACTGCTCCACTCCCATCGACGCCGCCCCCTCCTTTGCGGTGGGACTTCCGTAGGGCCGACTGGGCGGCTTTTGCACAGGCCTTAGCTGGGGCCTTTGCTGAATCCCCTCCCGCCTCAGACCTCGAGAGACGAGCAGATCAGGTGGCGAGTATTTTTTCACAGGCTGCCTCTCTTGCTATTCCCCTGCAGAGTCGATCCGCGAGGTGCTATCGAGACGGCTGGATTTACTGCGACAGGGTCAAGGAATTGAACCGGCGGCTAAATGCGGCACGCAGGCAGTACCGACGGCGTCGCACATCTCCTCACCGTCGGTACCTGGTGGCTGTCACGCGACACGTCACCACAGAGAAACGCCGCCTCAAGGAGGAGGCGTGGATTGGATGGTGTCGTACCCTAGATGCTCACTCCACACTCAGGGAGATGTGGGGGAGAATCAGGTCCATCTCCGATCCACGTCCTCCTCGGCCGCCCTCGCATCCTGATCCTGCCGCAGAGGCCAGCCGCCTCGCCCAGCACTTCGCGGATCGCTCTGCTTCAAGCAATCTCCCGCAATCCGTCCAGGTTCTACAGGCTCAGCTATGCACCGCTCGTGCCACGGCAGTTCAGGCTGCCTGTGATAGGCCAGACCCAGCTGATTGTCCCATCACCAGCGGGGAGGTTCAAAAAGCACTGCACCACAGGGGGGACTCTGCGCCTGGACTGGACGGAATCACGTATTCACTGCTGTCACATGCTGGGGATTGCGGCAGCGAGCGCCTACTTGATCTGATCAACCTCTCGTGGTCTGAGGGGCGTCTGCCAAGGTCGTGGAAGGCGGCTGTTATACACCCGATTCCTAAGCCTCGTGATCCTACCGCCATGCGCCCCATCTCCCTCCTTAGCTGTATTGCAAAAATGGCTGAGAGGATTGTGCGGGCTCGTCTCGCTTGGCGGCTGGGACCACTGCACCCAAGGATTTTCGCGCATCACCATGGTAGGAGTGCCACTCACTGCCTCGCGTCTTTCCTTGGGGAACTGAGAGGGGGAAGGGGGATGGCCGTCTTCCTCGACCTTGAAAAGGCGTTTGAACTAGCCAGCCCTACAGTTATTCTGGCTGCCCTTGCAGACAGGGGTGTGGGAGGCAGGCTTTTAGCCTGGATCAGGGACTTCTTTACGGATCGCTCCGCAGGGGTCAGATTCCAGGGGCACCTCTCACACTTTTGCAAACATTTAAATGGCACGCCACAGGGGAGCGTACTCAGCCCCCTCCTGTTTAATATCCTTATGGAGGGGCTCTTATCTCTCGATTATGGGCCTGGCGTCACCCTCCTCTGTTATGCAGACGATCTTGCCCTCGTATTTACAAGAAGGGATTGTTTCCGACAGGCAGACTTGGCCCTTTCTCGGCTCCATGCCAAGTGTGCTGAGTTAGGCCTAAAAATTAACTTCCAGAAGACAAAGTGCCTGCCATTTGGACTCCGCCCCCCAGACTTTCCACTGCTACTCGGTGGCCATCAGCTCTCCATGGTCACTGCTCATCGGTACTTGGGGGTCTGGCTTGACGCGGGTCTCAACTTTGCCTGCCATGTTCGGTACCTGAGGGAGCGTGCATCCACCCGCATGGCTGCTCTCCGCTATCTGTCCAGGCGGAGTTTGGGGGCATCATTTTCCATCCTACGGACCTTTTATACACACGCAGTCCGATCCTTGGTGGACTACAGCGCCATCTGCTTGACGGGCCTTGCTCCGCCAGTCGCTAGATCTCTGGAGGTCATCCAGAATGATGCCCTCCGCATTATACTGGGTGCTCCACGCTGGACCCGACTTGCAAATCTGCGTATGGAGGGTGGCCTTCCATCTCTGGCCCATCGCATTGTTTTACGAGCGGCAATTATCACTCTGAAGCTAATACAGTGCCTACCTCACCTGCCTGTCTCTGCCCTCCTAAAACGCCTTCTCTGCCGCCCACCCGAGCCGGCCCCTCAGCGTGACTGGGCCCGCACCACAGCTGCTGCCATCCATGGTTTGGGAGCTGCTGCGAGCCTATGTCAAGATCCCGACTCTCCCTTTCCTGGATACGTTGATCCACCGCCATGGGATCCTCCTCTTTTTAATATTATTGGTCCATCGGAGGCTAAACCCCGCTCCTCAATTCCAGCACTCCTTCGCCAGGAGGGTCTCAGTAGGGTGGCAGCTCTGGCCTCACCAGACTCAGCCATCTACTACACTGATGGCTCTGTTTCCCCTAATGGCGCAGCTGGAGCGGCCTTTGTCTCTGGGCAACTAGTGGAAGCTTGGCGACTCTCTTCAGGTGTATCCGCTTTCCAGGCGGAACTTGCAGCCATCCTGGGTGCATTGCGCCATGCTCACCACCATCGTCACAATCGAGTCGTAATCCACACAGACTCTCTTTCCTCCATTCAGAGATTACGATCCTTATCGCTGCATGACAACGTCTTTCTCCTAACAGCGATTCATACATTTGCATCACTTCTTGTCCGTAGGGGCGCAACGATTAACCTTCACTGGCTCCCGGGACATGTGGGAATTAGTGGCAACGAGCATGCTGATGACGCTGCGCGCTCAGCTTGCGATCTCCCAGACATCACATTCCCACTACGCCCTAGTCCCTCGCACCTCATCCGCACTCTCACTGCCACCATAGGAAGACTGACCCTAGAGGACCATCGGCTCTGGGTCACGGAGGGCTCTTGCTCTGCAAAATGGTATGCTACTGCCACGTCGTATTCCCTCCTGTTGCCCCCCCAAGGACTTCCTAACTTTATTGTAGTCCGACTTCGAAGATTGCGTCTTGGGTTTCCTTGCTACAAGCAAATTGTGGGTATGGAGCCAGACCCGTGTGAACATTGCTTGGCCAGCTGTGAGGAGCCCCTTCTTCATTATCTTCTGGACTGCCCAGCCACCACCAGGCTCAGGTCTGGGCTCGACTCGGCCCTAGCCCGATCTGGTGATGTCTTTAGGGACGCTGCTGGCATTGTTGCCCATGCTCCATTAAATATATTACTTAGTATGGTCAGGGATTACCCTCCACCTCGCTAAAGCAAGTTCGCGCAAGTAGTGCGCACCTCTGATGGGCTTTCTGTTTGCCCGTGTCCCAGGAAACTGGGACGAATATCCCACAAACAAACAAAACAAAGGCGGGTGACCGGACCGCTGCACCCAAGGATTTATGCATATCACCCAGGCAGGAGTGCCACCCACTGCCTTGCATCATTCCTTGGGGAGCTGAGGGGCGGACGGGGGATGGCCATCTTCCTCGACCTCGAGAAGGCATTCGAACTGGCGAACCCCACCGTTATCTTGGCAGCTCTTGCGGCCAGGGGAGTAGGGGGCAGGCTCATATCCTGGGTCCGGGATTTTTTTAGTGACCGCACAGCGGGGGTCCGCTTTCAGGGGCACCTCTCCCCTTTTCACCCGCATACCAATGGCACCCCCCAGGGAAGAGTTTTGAGCCCTATCCTGTTCAATGTCCTGATGGAGGAGCTCCTTTTTGTTGAATATGGGCCTGGCATAACTCTACTCTGTTACGCTGACGATCTGGCCCTCGTGTTTACACGAAGAGACTGTTTTCAACAGGCAGACTTGGCCCTTTCTCGGTTACACGCAAAGTGCAACGAGCTAGGGCTTAAAATCAACTTTGCTAAGACGAAGTGTCTGCCTTTTGGCCTCCGCCCCCCCGACTTTCCACTGCTGCTTGGAGGTCATCAGCTCTCAATGGTCACCGTCCACCAGTATCTGGGGGTTTGGCTAGATGGGGGCCTCACCTTTGCTTGCCATGTACGGTATCTGAGGGAACGTGCTTCCACCCGAATGGCTGCTCTCAGATACCTCTCCAGGCGGAGTTTGGGGGCATCATTGTCTGTCCTCCGGACCTTTTATATTCATGCAATCCGATCTCTGGTGGACTACAGTGCCATCTGTCTAACTGGTCTCACTCCACCAGTGTCTCGATCTCTGGAGGTCATCCAGAACGATGCACTCCGCATCATGCTGGGTGCTCCACGTTGGACCCGGATTGAAAATCTGCGTATGGAGGGCGGGGTGCCGTCTCTGGCCCATCGCATTATGTTACGAGCGGCAATCGTCACACTGAAGATGATCCAGTGCCTGCCTCACCTGCCCGTCACTGCCCTCCTAAAACGCCTTCTCGGCCGCCCACCCGAGCCGGCCCCTCAGCGTGACTGGGCTCGCAACACGGCCGCTGTCATCCATGGACTGGGAGCTGCGGCGAGCCTCTGTCAAGACCCCGACTCCCCCTTTTCCGGATATGTTGATCCACCACCATGGGATCCTCCTCTTTTTAATATTTTTTGTCCATCGGAGGCTAAACCCCGCTCCTCGATTCCAGCACTCCTTCGCCAGGAGGGTCTCAGTAGGGTGGCAGCTCTGGCCTTACCAGACTCAGCCATCTATTACACTGATGGCTCTGTTTCCCCCAATGGCGCAGCTGGAGCAGCCTTTGTCACTGGGCAAATAGTGGAAGCTTGGCGACTCTCCTCAGGTGTATCCGCTTTCCAGGCGGAACTTGCGGCCATCCTGGGTGCTTTGCGCCATGCTCACCACCATCATCGCAACCGAGTCATAATCCACACAGACTCTCTTTCCTCGATTCAGAGATTACGATCTTTCTCGCTGCATGACAACGTCTTCCTCCTAACAGCGATCCATACATTCGCATCACTTCTTGTCCATAGGGGCGCAACGATTAACCTGCACTGGCTCCCGGGACATGTGGGAATCAGTGGCAACGAGCGTGCTGATCACGCTGCGCGCTCAGCTTGTGATCTTCCAGACATCACATTTCCACTACGACCTAGTCCCTCGCACCTCATCCACACTCTCACTGCCACCATAGGAAGACTATCCCTAGAGGACCATCAGCTCTGGGTCACGGAGGGCTCTTGCTCTGCAAAATGGTATGCTTCTGCCACGTCCTATTCCCTCCTGCTGCCCCCCCCAGGTCTACCTAATTTTATTGTAGTCCGACTTCGAAGATTGCGTCTTGGGTTTCTCTGCTACAAGCAAATTAGGGGTATGGAGCCAGACCCGTGTGAACATTGCTTGGCCAGCTGTGAGGAGCCCCTTTTGCATTATCTTCTGGACTGCCCAGCCACCACCAGGCTCAGGTCTGAGCTCGACTCGGCCCTTGCCCGAACTGGTGATGTCTTTAGGGACGCTGCTGGCATTGTTGCCCATGCTCCATTAAATACATTACTTACTACGGTAAGGGATTACCCTCCACCTCGATAAAGCAAGCTCGCGCAAGTAGTGCGCACCTCTGACGGGCTCTCTGTTTGCCCGTGTCCCAGGAAACTGGGACGAATATCTCACAAACAAACAAACAAACAGGCGGGTGACCACTCCTAGCTCTGACTCTGTCGGGTGAGGAGGTCTGGCCGTTTTCTCTCGAGCTCTGAACACTGTTTCGTTCACTCGTGTAGAATTTCGCCGGTTTTGCCTCGTTTTTTGCCAGTTTAGACTTTGTCTCTGGCACTGAGGAAGCTTTTCTCTCGGTTTACAGGTTTTTTCTGAGACTTAGTCTCAGATTGCCTGGGTGTGGGTGGGAGTGTGTGTGTGTTTGTGACTGTGTGTGTGGGTGTTTTTTTTTTTTTTTTTTTTTTTTTTTTTTTCCCTGCCGTTAGTGTCCCTCACAGTAGTACGACGCCGAACCCTGAAGGGGTGCCGTTAGGGCACTTCCATGAAGGGGGGCCTTAAGGGCCTGGTTATAGGAGGCGGTGAGGGCGGCTCTGTTAGACTAGGGAAGACCCGAAAGGGGCAGTGGCGGGGCCTCCCATCGCCCTTTAGAGGGCGGGGAGCATAGGTTGCCCGTCACTGTAGGGACCTGGCCACTTTTGAGGTTTTTTTTGTTTGCTTGTCTTTTTTGAGTGGTTGTGTGTGTGTGTGTGTGTGTGTGTGTGTGTGTGCTTTTGACCGAGTTTTTTGGCCTGCTCCGGTGAGCATGAAGGGATCCAGCATCCCTAGGCCCCAGGGGCATTCCCGCCTCCCGCTTCCTCAGTCGAGGCCCTCCATCCCGTGCCCTGCCACAGGCACAAAGAGGGAGCGTCACTGCTCTGACTCGAGCTCCCTCTCGTCAGCTCACGAGGCCGCGGGCGCTAACCCCTCTACACCAACATCTACGAGAGTGGCACCTCGCTTGCGTGGTGACTCTACCCGCTCTGCCAAGGCGGCCCGCCGACATGAGGCTATGGAGGAGGTTGTACCTGCTCCACCATCTCTCTCTTCCACCAAGGGCACTTCGGAGGCTCCTGCTGCGACTCAGCTCCCCCCCTCTGCTGATCCCGCTCTGCAGGAAGATGAGGGTTTCACCCCCGTGATACGCAAGGGATCGAGGCGTGCTCGCCAGGGAAACGGCCCTTCTCCGGCAGTACGCACTGGGCCTCCCCTCAGGGATCCCACTGCTGCTCGTCCCTCCGTGTCAGTAGCTGTGCATCCGCCTCCCCGCTCTGCATTTCCAGCTTTCTGTGTGCCGGTACAGGACGGCCATGCGACGAGCTACGACGCCGTGGCTGCACTAGAGCGTCACCTGCCAGGGCTACGCTGCTCCAACCTGATAGGTCGAGATGGCAGCTCGGTGTTGGTGCCGAAGGACGAGGGAGCCTACGACCTCTTGAGATCAGCTATGCAGGACGAGGCCTGCCCTGTGAAACTAGTCGAGCTGATGCCTGGCCAACAGTCGACGAAGGCAGTTGTCATGGGTTATCCCTTGAGAATGCCTGTGGAGATCCTCCTTCACCACCCTCAGGTCGAAGAGGCGACCCGCTGCCAGAAAACGCGGACCCGGGAAGAGACTCGTCAGGTCGTTGTCACCCTGCGGGGACCTCTGATCCCTTCCATCGACCTAGGGAACTGGGGAACGTATCACCTTCGCCCCTTCACCCCGGAGCCTCTCCGTTGCTACCGCTGCCAGCGCTACGGGCACCACCGTGCCAACTGCAACCGCCCCGTCATCTGTGGCATGTGCAGTGGCGGCCACGACACGGCCGAGTGCCTCCAGCGGTACAAGGAAAAACAACCAGTTGCGGCCAAGTGCCCCAACTGCTCCGGGCGACACCACGCCTGGCACCCCAGCTGCCCCGCGAGGGTTCACCGAGTGAACCAGGGTCGGGAGAGGCAGGTAGCGTTTGTGCAGGAGAACCAGGCCGCCAGCGCTACTCCAGCTCCCACTGGCACTTTCATCTGGGGCCAACAGCGCCGCCCTCTCATCCAGCGCCCACCACCTCTCAGCGACCAGGAGTTCCCTCCATTGCCCTCAGCCCTGACTGTGGTCCAGACCACAGCAGAGGTCCACCGCCAGCAGCCGCCTGTCTCGCCAGCACTTCCACCTGTAGAGACCAGCCAGCCACTGACTGTTCCGCCACCAGTGCCAGGCTCCACACCCAGTCCACCAACCGCTCCTACTCCTCCGGTGATCTCATTCACAACGGAGGAGCTCAGGACCTTTGCCACGGAGCTGGCGCTGACCCTTGCGAAGACAATAGCGTCGACCCTCGACATCCCTCTCCCAACCGAGCCTCTTGCCGAAGCTGCCAATCGCCTGGTGGACCGGGCGATCGAGAGGAAGATGGCGAGCCTAGGTGCTCCTCTGTCCCCTCGCCGCCCAGCTCGTTCGGCAGGGCGACCCCGTCCCACACTGCACAGGACAGCTCGCCCGTCCAAGAGGGTAAAGCCACGACCTCCCAATGCTCAGTCTTCCACCGCACAGCTGCCTCGTCAGCGTCATCGTTTAGGGCAAACCCTACCACCATCAGGGTCCAAAGTGATGGACAGGGCCTCACCACTGCTGCAGGAGAACGACCGTCCGCAACTGTCGCCGGACGGCCAGTAGACCGCTCTCTCAGGCTCCTCCAGTGGAATTGCTTGGGAGCACGGAGCAAGCTCCCCCTTTTGCAGGAGGCGGCCGCACGGGACCGCCCTCATGTCATTCTCCTGCAGGAGACCCTGCTCCCAGGCAATTCCACTTTCCATCTCTCGGGATACACCACCCATCTCCTCCCGTATATTCGTGGCGTTACACGGGGATGTGCCGTTCTGGTCCAGGACCACATCGCGTGCACGGATTGTGAGTCCCCTCCTTTCTGTGGACCTGATGTGGAGGTTCAGGGCGTGGTTCTCCATCTGGCGACGTCGCCCCTGACGGTATACAATGTATACCGAAGCCAGAGGAGCACCCTGGAGTTGGGGGAACTTTTCTCCCAAGCTGCCAGGGGGGCCGTGTACATTGGGGGCGACTTCAATGCCCACCACGCCCTTCTGTCATCGCCTCTTCAGTCCAATGAGGCAGGACGGCACATTTCTTTACTTCTGGAGGAGATGGGTGGTGTCTCCCTCCTAAACGACACGACAGAGCCCACCCATATTGGAGGAGGTCGCCTCGACCTCTCCTTTATCTCAACCCCTCTGTCAGGCCTGGCGTCATGGTCACTCCACCCACACCTTGCGAGTGACCACTTCGCTACTCTTATTGGCTTGCCGCTCGCCCCCCTCCCCCCCCCCCGCCTCCCACACCACGATGGGATCTACGCAAGGCGGATTGGGCGGCCTTTGACCGTGCTCTCACGGCGGCCTTTGCGACATCCTCTCCCGCCTCAGACCTCGGGAGCCGGGCAGATCAAGCAGCGAATATCTTTTCGCACGCTGCCTCTCTTGCCATTCCATTGCAGCGGCGTTCGGCGGGATGCTACCGGGACGGCTGGTTTTACTGCGACAGGGTCAGGGAATTGAACCATAGGCTAAATGCAGCACGCAGGCAGTACCGGCGGCGCCGAACATCTCCGCACCGCCGGTACCTGGTTGCTGTGACTCGGCATGTGGTTGCCGAAAAGCGTCGCCTTAAAGAGGAGGCGTGGATCGGATGGTGTCGCACCCTAGATTCTCACTCCACACTCCGTGAGATGTGGGGGAGAATCAGGTCCATCTCCGATCCACGTCCTCCTCGTCCGCCCTCCCACCCTGACCCTGCTGCTGAGGCCAGCCGTCTTGCCCAGCATTTCGCTGACCGCTCAGCCTCTTCCAATCTCCCGCAGTCTGTCCGAGCCTTACAAGTGCAGCTGTCCGCCTCTCGCATTGCAGCCATTCAGACGGCGTGCAATACACCTGACCCCGCTGACTGTCCCATCACCAGCGGAGAGCTTCAAAAAGCGCTGAGGCGCCGGGAGGACACTGCACCGGGGCTCGATGGGGTCACGTACTCCATTTTAAGTCATGCTGGTGATTGCGGTAGAGAGCGTCTGCTTGATTTGCTCAACCTCTCGTGGTCTGAGGGGCGTCTACCGAGGTCGTGGAAGATGGCGTGCATCCACCCGATTCCGAAACCTCGCGATCCCACTGCCATGCGCCCCATCTCCCTGCTCAGTTGCTTTGCAAAGACAGCTGAGAGGGTTGTACGGGCTCGTCTTGCTTGGCGGCTGGGACCGCTGCACCCAAGGATTTATGCATATCACCCCGGCAGGAGTGCCACCCACTGCCTTGCATCATTCCTTGGGGAGCTGAGGGGCGGACGGGGGATGGCCATCTTCCTCGACCTCGAGAAGGCATTCGAACTGGCGAACCCCACCGTTATCTTGGCAGCTCTTGCGGCCAGGGGAGTAGGGGGCAGGCTCATATCCTGGGTCCGGGATTTTTTTAGTGACCGCACTGCGGGGGTCCGCTTTCAGGGGCACCTCTCCCCTTTTCACCCGCATACCAATGGCACCCCCCAGGGAAGCGTTTTGAGCCCTATACTGTTCAATGTCCTGATGGAGGAGCTCCTTTTTGTCGAATATGGGCCTGGCATAACTCTACTCTGTTACGCTGACGATCTGGCCCTCGTGTTTACACGGAGAGACTGTTTTAAACAGGCGGACTTGGCCCTTGCTCGGTTGCACGCAAAGTGCAACGAGCTAGGCCTTAAAATCAACTTTGCTAAGACGAAGTGTCTGCCTTTTGGCCTCCGCCCCCCCGACTTTCCACTGCTGCTTGGAGGTCATCAGCTCTCCATGGTCACCGTCCACCAGTATCTGGGGGTTTGGCTAGATGGGGGCCTCACCTTTGCTTGCCATGTACGGTATCTGAGGGAGCGTGCTTCCACCCGAATGGCTGCTCTCAGATACCTCTCCAGGCGGAGTTTGGGGGCATCTTTTTCTGTCCTCCGGACCTTTTATATTCACGCCATCCGATCCTTAGTAGACTACAGCGCCATCTGCTTGACGGGCCTTGCTCCGCCAGTCGCTAGATCTCTGGAGGTCATCCAGAATGATGCCCTCCGCATTATGCTGGGTGCTCCACGCTGGACCCGACTGGTCAATCTGCATATGGAGGGTGGGCTGCCATCTCTGGCCCATCGCATTGTGTTACGAGCAGCAATTGTCACCCTGAAGCTGATCCAGTGCCTGCCTCACCTGCCTGTCTCTGCCCTCCTAAAACGCCTTCTCTGCCGCCCACCCGAGCCGGCCCCTCAGCGTGACTGGGCCCGCACCACAGCCGCTGCCATCCATGGATTGGGAGCTGCTGCGAGCCTCTGTCAAGATCCCGACTCTCCCTTTCCTGGATACGTTGATCCACCGCCATGGGATCCTCCTCTTTTTAATATTATTGGTCCATCGGAGGCTAAACCCCGCTCCTTGATTCCAGCACTCCTTCGCCAGGAGGGTCTCAGTAGGGTGGCAGCTCTGGCCTCACCAGACTCAGCCATCTACTACACTGATGGCTCTGTTTCCCCTAATGGCGCAGCTGGAGCGGCCTTTGTCTCTGGGCAAATAGTGGAAGCTTGGCGACTCTCTTCAGGTATCTCCGCTTTCCAGGCGGAACTTGCGGCCATCCTGGGTGCATTGCGCCATGCTCACCACCATCGTCGCAGTCGAGTCATAATCCACACAGACTCTCTTTCCTCCATTCAGAGATTACGATCCTTCTTGCTGCATGACAACATCTTTCTCCTAACAGCGATTCATACATTTGCATCACTCCTTGTCCATAGGGGCGCAACGATTAATCTTCACTGGCTCCCGGGACATGTGGGAATTAGCGGCAACGAGCGTGCTGATGACGCGGCGCGCTCAGCTTGCGATCTCCCAGACATCACATTCCCATTACGCCCTAGTCCTTCGCACCTCATCCGCACTCTTACTGCCACCATAGGAAGACTATCCCAAGAGGACCATCAACTCTGGGTCACGGAGGGCTCTTGCTCTGCAAAATGGTATGGTACTGCCACGTTGTATTCCCTTCTGTCGCTCCCCCCAGGACTACCTAACTTTATTGTAGTCCGACTTCGAAGATTGCGTCTTGGGTTTCCTTGCTACAAGCAAATTAGGGGTATGGAGCCAGACCCGTGTGAACATTGCTTGGCCAGCTGTGAGGAGCCCCTTTTGCATTATCTTCTGGACTGCCCAGCCACCACCAGGCTCAGGTCTGAGCTCGACTTGGCGCTAGCCCGTACTGGTGATGTTTTTCGGGACGCTGCTGGCATTGTTGCCAATGCTCCATTTAATATATTACTTACTACGGTAAGGAATTACCCTCCACCTCGATAAAGCAAGTTCGCACAAGTAGTGCGCACCTCTGACGGGCTCTCTGTTTGCCCGTGTCCCAGGAAACTGGGACGAATATCTCACAAACAAACAAAACGGCGGGTGACATTCCACTGTGCTAGGCCTGGCCAGTCGCCACTATGCCCGAGCCGACCGAGACACCTGCTTCACCTGCTCACTGCTTCGACCCGTTGAGGGGGGCACCCAGTAGCAGATCCGAGCCGTCAGGAGCCTCCACCATCCGGGAAACCGTGAAGTGGTACAACGTGAGAGCGTGTTACGGGTTCATCAGGCGCCAGGACACTGGCTCTGATGTATCCGTCCACGTCTCTGGGATCGCTGTACCTAATCCACGGTTTTTCCAGCGCTCTCTTGGCGATGGGGAGACAGTGGAGTTTCGTATCGTTCAGGCTGCCAAGGGTCCCGAGGCTACGGATGTCACTGGACCGGGTGGTGTTGCCGTGCAGGGCTCTGCTCATGCACGGCGCCGCCCCCCGGCCCCGAGACGCCAGCCTAGGGGTCCTGGGAGTTCTGGCGATACTAACACACTCGTTGCGATGTGTATCGCGACGGCTGAAGCTTTGAGTGGGGGTAGTAAGGCGGTTCTGGCTGTTCTCCTTCCTCAAATCTTTAAGGAGAACGGCCTTCCACGCCTTACTATTCCCCGGAGCTTCACCCGCGATCCTCGTCACCCCCCTCGTCAGGAGCGTCAGGCCCGGCGGCCGCAGCCTCCACCTCCCCGCACAACACCGCGGAAACGGCTGAGGCTGGATGCCCCTCTCAACAGGGCGACTGGCACCACCACTACCGAACCACTCCTTACCGACCCGGAACCGATACAGGCCATGGAACTAGAGCATGGAGAGACAGTCGTGGAGGTTCACCTCCCTTCGTCAGGAGCTGAGGGGGAGCGTGTCTCTTCTCCCGTCCCTTCCGTCCATCTGGACGAAGCAGAGCCGCCCTCCTTGACTTCTCCATCTGCTCCTGACGAAGAGGAGGTGCCTCTTCCTCTTCCTCCTCCACCACCGCCTGCTGCCATTGCTCGCCCCTCTTCTCCCCCTCCACCTAAGGAGAAGAGGAAAAAATCGAAGAAGAAAGGGGGGAAGGACAAGGCTGACCCCTCCACTGTCGCACGCCGCCTCGAGGCTCTTCTACCGCCCCTTTCTGACATCCCTACACTCGACGCCCGCATGGATACGGACTTAGAAGAACTTTTATACAACCTCACGGATCCTATTAACGACCAGGACACATTGCCACATGTCTATCGGCAATTGTACAAGGATTTCCGTGAGGCGTATCTTTCCAACTCCCTTTCTCCATCTCAGGAAGCCGTGATCCGTGAGGGCGTCGAGTTTGATCCACCTAGGGCTGCATTGGTCCACTACATCGCAGTCAGACTGCTATCGTAATCCTGCTGCCTTCCATCAGTCACTGCCCACTTCCATCCTCTGCAGTTGCCCCTTGCCTGTTTGCCGCCCTTGCCTCGTCTTTATTCTGGCTGCCGTCTCTGCTCTACTTTACTTTTTTTTTTTTTTTTTTTTTTTTTTTTTTTTTGCCGTGACGGGCTCTTTGTTTGCCCGTTCCCCACCATGTGTGGGGAGAATATTACACAACAAGGCGGGTGACGACACTCCTAGCTCAGACTCTGTCAGGTGAGGTCTGGCCGATTTCGCTCGAGCTCTGAACTCTGGTTCATTTACTCTTGACGATTTTCGCCTGTTTTGCTCGTTTTTTTGCCTCTTTTAGACTTTGTCTCTGGCACTGAGGAAGAATTTTGCCCGTTTTCCAGGTTTTTTCCGAGACTTAGTCTCAGATTGCCTGGGTGTGAGTGGGAGTGTGTGTGTTGGTGACTGTGTGTGTGGGTGTCTTTTTTTTTTTGTTTTTTTTTTTTTTTTTTTTTTGGCCTGCCGTTAGTGTACCTCACCGTAGTACGACGCCGAACCCTGAAGGGGTGCCGTTAGGGCACTTCCATGACGGGGGGCCTTTAGGGCCTGGTTATAGGAGGCGGTGAGGGCGGCTCTGTTAGAGTAGGGAAGACCCGAAAGGGGCAGTGGCGGGGCCTCCCATCGCCCTTTAGAGGGCGGGGAGCATAGGTTGCCCGTCACTGTAGGGACCTGGCCACTTTTGCTGTTTTTTGTTTGCTTGTGCTTTTTTGAGTGGTTGTGTGTGTGAGGTGTGTGTGTGTGTGTTTTTGACAGAGTTTTTTGGCCTGCTCCGGTGAGCATGAAGGGATCCAGCATCCCTAGGCCCCAGGGGCATTCCCGCCTCCCGCTTCCTCAGTCGAGGCCCTCCATCCCGTGCCCTGCCACAGGCACAAAGAGGGAGCGTCACTGCTCTGACTCGAGCTCCCTCTCGTCAGCTCACGAGGCCGCGGGTGCTAACCCCTCTACCCCAACATCCACGAGAGTGGCACCTCGCTTGCGTGGTGACTCTACCCGCTCTGCCAAGGCGGCCCGCCGACATGAGGCTATGGAGGAGGTTACACCTGCTCCACCATCTCTCTCTTCCACCAGGGGCACTTCGGAGGCTCCTGCTGCGACTCAGCTCCCCCCCTCTGCTGATCCCGCTCTGCAGGGAGATGAGGGTATCACCCCCGTGACACGCAAGGGATCGAAGCGTGCTCGCCAGGGAAACGGCCCTTCTCCGGCAGTGTGCACTGGGCCTCCCCTCAGGGATCCCTCTGCTGCTCGTCCCTCCGTGTCGGTAGCTGTGCGTCCGCCTCCCCGCTCTGCATTTCCAGCTTTCCGTGTGCCGGTCCAGGACGGGCATGCGATGAGCTACGACGCCGTGGCTGCACTAGAGCATCACCTGCCAGGGCTACGCTGCTCCAATCTCATGGGTCGGGATGGAAGCTCAGTGTTGGTGCCAAAGGACGAGGGAGCCTACGACCTCTTAAGAACAGCCCTGCAGGACGAGGCCTGCCCTGTAAAGCTAGTAGAGCTGATGCCTGGTCAACAGTCTACGAAGGCAGTGGTCATGGGCTATCCCTTGAGAATGCCCATAGAGATTCTCCTTCACCACCCTCAAGTCGAGGAGGCAACCCGATGCCAAAACACGCGGACCCGAGAGGAGACTCGACAGGTCATTGTCACCCTGCGGGGTCCTCTGATCCCTGCCATAGACCTGGGGAACTGGGGAACATATCACCTTCGCCCCTTCACCCCAGAGCCTCTCCGTTGCTACCGCTGCCAGCGCTACGGGCACCACCGTGCCAACTGCAACCGCCCCGTCATCTGCGGCATGTGCAGTGGCGGCCACGACACGGCCGAGTGTCTCCAGTGGTACAAGGCGAAGCAACCAGTTGCGGCCAAGTGCCCCAACTGCTCCGGACGACACCACGCCTGGCACCCCAGCTGCCCCGCACGGGTTCACCGAGTGAACCAGGGTCGAGAGAGGCAGGTTGCTTTTGTAAAGGAAAGCCAGGCCACCAGCGCCACTCCAGCTCCCCCCGGCACTTTCATCTGGGGCCAACAGCGCCGCCCTCTCATCCAGCGCCCACCACCTCTCAGCGACCAGGAGTTCCCTCCATTGCCCTCAGCCCTGACTGTGGTCCAGACCACAGCCGAGGTCCACCGCCAGCAGCCGCCTGTCTCGCCAGCACTTCCACCTGTAGAGACCAGCCAGCCACTGCCTGTTCCACCACCAGTGCCTGGCTCCACACCCAGTCCACCAACCGCTCCTGCTCCTCCGGTGATCTCATTCACAACGGAGGAGCTCAGGACCTTTGCCACGGAACTGGCGCTGACCCTCGCCAAAACAGTCGCCTTAACCCTCGACATCCCTCTCCCAACAGAGCCCCTTGCCGAAGCTGCCAATCGCCTAGTGGACCAGGCGATCGAAAGGAAGATGGCGAGCCTAGGTGCTCCTCTGTCCCCTCGCCGCCCAGCTCGTTCGGCAGGGCGACCCCGTCCCACACTGCACAGGACAGCTCGCCCGTCCAAGAGGGTAAAGCCACGACCTCCCAATGCGCTGTCTTCCACCGCACAGCTGCCTCGTCAGCGTCATCGTTTGGGGCAAACCCTACCACCATCAGGGTCCAAAGTGATGGACAGGGCCTCACCACTGCTGCAGGAGAACGACTGTCCGCAACTGTCGCCGGACGGCCAGTAGACCGCTCTCTCAGGCTCCTCCAGTGGAATTGCTTGGGAGCACGGAGCAAGCTCCCCCTTTTGCAGGAGGCGGCCGCACGGGACCGCCCTCATGTCATTCTCCTGCAGGAGACCCTGCTCCCAGGCAATTCCACTTTCCATCTCTCGGGATACACCACCCATCTCCTCCCGTATATTCGTGGCGTTACACGGGGATGTGCCGTTCTGGTCCAGGACCACATCGCGTGCACGGATTGTGAGTCCCCTCCTTTCTGTGGACCTGATGTGGAGGTTCAGGGCGTGGTTCTCCATCTGGCGACGTCGCCCCTAACGGTATACAATGTATACCGAAGCCAGAGGAGCACCCTGGAGTTGGGGGAACTTTTCTCCCAAGCTGCCAGGGGGGCAGTGTACATTGGGGGCGACTTCAATGCCCACCACGCCCTTCTGTCATCCCCTCTTCAGTCCAATGAAGCAGGACGGCACATTTCCTTACTTCTGGAGGAGATGGGTGGTGTCTCCCTCCTAAACAACACGACAGAGCCCACTCATATTGGAGGAGGTCGCCTCGACCTCTCCTTTGTCTCAACCCCTCTGTCAGGCCTGGCGTCATGGTCACTCCACCCACACCTTGCGAGTGACCACTTCGCTACTCTTGTTGGCTTGCCTCTCGCCCCCCTCCCCCCTCCCCCGCCTCCCACACCACGATGGGATCTACGCAAGGCGGATTGGGCGGCCTTTGACCGTGCTCTCACGGCGGCCTTTGCGACATCCTCTCCCGCCTCAGACCTCGAGAGCCGGGCAAATCAAGCAGCAAATATCTTTTCGCACGCTGCCTCTCTTGCCATTCCTTTGCAGCGGCGCTCGGCGAGATGCTACCGGGATGGCTGGTTTTACTGCGACAGGGTCAGGGAATTGAACCATAGGCTGAATGCAGCACGCAGGCAGTACCGGCGGCGCCGAACATCTCCGCACCGCCGGTACCTGGTTGCTGTGACTCGGCATGTGGTTACTGAAAAGCGTCGCCTTAAAGAGGAGGCGTGGATCGGATGGTGTCGCACCCTAGATTCTCACTCCACACTCCGTGAGATGTGGGGGAGAATCAGGTCCATCTCCGATCCACGTCCTCCTCGTCCGCCCTCCCACCCTGACCCTGCCGCTGAGGCCAGCCGTCTTGCCCAGCATTTCGCTGACCGCTCAGCCTCTTCCAATCTCCCGCAGTCTGTCCGAGCCTTACAAGTGCAGCTGTCCGCCTCTCGCATTGCGGCCATTCAGACGGCGTGTAATACATCTGACCCCGCTGACTGTCCCATCACCAGCGGAGAGCTTCAAAAAGCGCTGAGGCGCCGGGAGGACACTGCACCGGGGCTTGATGGGGTCACGTACTCCATTTTAAGTCATGCTGGAGATTGCGGTAGAGAGCGTCTGCTTGATTTGCTCAACCTCTCGTGGTCTGAGGGGCGTCTCCCGAGGTCGTGGAAGATGGCGGTCATCCACCCGATTCCGAAACCTCGCGATCCCACTGCCATGCGCCCCATCTCCCTGCTCAGTTGCTTTGCAAAGACAGCTGAGAGGATTGTGCGGGCTCGTCTTGCTTGGCGGCTGGGACCGCTGCACCCAAGGATTTATGCATATCACCCAGGCAGGAGTGCCACCCACTGCCTTGCATCATTCCTTGGGGAGCTGAGGGGCGGACGGGGGATGGCCATCTTCCTCGACCTCGAGAAGGCATTCGAACTGGCGAACCCCACCGTTATCTTGGCAGCTCTAGCAGCCAGGGGAGTAGGGGCCAGGCTCATATCCTGGGTCCGGGATTTTTTTAGTGACCGCACTGCGGGCGTCCGCTTTCAGGGGCACCTCTCCCCTTTTCACCCGCATACCAATGGCACCCCCCAGGGAAGCGTTTTGAGCCCTATCCTGTTCAATGTCCTGATGGAGGAGCTCCTTTTTGTTGAATATGGGCCTGGCATAACTCTACTCTGTTACGCTGACGATCTGGCCCTCGTGTTTACACGGAGAGACTGTTTTCAACAGGCAGACTTGGCCCTTTCTCGGTTACACGCAAAGTGCAACGAGCTAGGGCTTAAAATCAACTTTGCTAAGACGAAGTGTCTGCCTTTTGGCCTCCGCCCCCCCGACTTTCCACTGCTGCTTGGAGGTCATCAGCTCTCAATGGTCACCGTCCACCAGTATCTGGGGGTTTGGCTAGATGGGGGCCTCACCTTTGCTTGCCATGTACGGTATCTGAGGGAACGTGCTTCCACCCGAATGGCTGCTCTCAGATACCTCTCCAGGCGGAGTTTGGGGGCATCATTTTCTGTCCTCCGGACCTTTTATATTCACGCAATCCGGTCTCTGGTGGACTACAGTGCCATCTGTCTAACTGGTCTCACTCCACCAGTGTCTCGATCTCTGGAGGTCATCCAGAACGATGCACTCCGCATCATGCTGGGTGCTCCATGCTGGACCCGGCTTGAAAATCTGCGTATGGAGGGCGGGGTGCCGTCTCTGGCCCATCGCATTATGTTACGAGCGGCAATCGTCACACTGAAGATGATCCAGTGCCTGCCTCACCTGCCCGTCACTGCCCTCCTAAAACGCCTTCTCGGCCGCCCACCCGAGCCGGCCCCTCAGCGTGACTGGGCTCGCAACACGGCCGCTGTCATCCATGGACTGGGAGCTGCGGCGAGCCTCTGTCAAGACCCCGACTCCCCCTTTTCCGGATATGTTGATCCACCGCCATGGGATCCTCCTCTTTTTAATATTTTTTGTCCATCGGAGGCTAAACCCCGCTCCTCGATTCCAGCACTCCTTCGCCAGGAGGGTCTCAGTAGGGTGGCAGCTCTGGCCTTACCAGACTCAGCCATCTATTACACTGATGGCTCTGTTTCCCCCAATGGCGCAGCTGGAGCAGCCTTTGTCACTGGGCAAATAGTGGAAGCTTGGCGACTCTCCTCAGGTGTATCCGCTTTCCAGGCGGAACTTGCGGCCATCCTGGGTGCTTTGCGCCATGCTCACCACCATCGTCGCAACCGAGTCATAATCCACACAGACTCTCTTTCCTCGATTCAGAGATTACGATCTTTCTCGCTGCATGACAACGTCTTCCTCCTAACAGCGATCCATACATTCGCATCACTTCTTGTCCATAGGGGTGCAACGATTAACCTGCACTGGCTCCCGGGACATGTGGGAATCAGTGGCAACGAGCGTGCTGATCACGCTGCGCGCTCAGCTTGTGATCTTCCAGACATCACATTTCCACTACGACCTAGTCCCTCGCACCTCATCCGCACTCTCACTGCCACCATAGGAAGACTATCCCTAGAGGACCATCAGCTCTGGGTCACGGAGGGCTCTTGCTCTGCAAAATGGTATGCTACTGCCACGTCCTATTCCCTCCTGCTGCCCCCCCCAGGTCTACCTAATTTTATTGTAGTCCGACTTCGAAGATTGCGTCTTGGGTTTCTCTGCTACAAGCAAATTAGGGGTATGGAGCCAGACCCGTGTGAACATTGCTTGGCCAGCTGTGAGGAGCCCCTTTTGCATTATCTTCTGGACTGCCCAGCCACCACCAGGCTCAGGTCTGAGCTCGACTCGGCCCTTGCCCGAACTGGTGATGTCTTTAGGGACGCTGCTGGCATTGTTGCCCATGCTCCATTAAATATATTACTTACTACGGTAAGGGATTACCCTCCACCTCGATAAAGCAAGCTCGCGCAAGTAGTGCGCACCTCTGACGGGCTCTCTGTTTGCCCGTGTCCCAGGAAACTGGGACGAATATCTCACAAACAAACAAAACACAAACAAGGCGGGTGACACTCGCAGTCCACCTCTCGCCGAGGCAACACCTCCACCGCTGTTCCCGGCGGGACCAGCTCTCTACAGCAGCCGTACCAGCCGAGGGACGGGCCTGTCCTTCCATCATAGGGAGTGCCCTGGTCGGTCCATCAGGAGATCGAGGCTCCTTCGCCCTTTATACCCGGTGTACGACCCTCTCTCCATCACCATCAGGACCGGGGTTGTGCCCTTTTGACCACCAGGACCGGGCCTACCCTCCACGCTTCCACCTTCTGCTGTGGAGAGCTGGAGTGAGTCAGATGGGGGTTGAGGGCAGAGTTCGGGACTTTCGACCTGAGCTTCGGCGCCCTATCCACCGGCGCCGTTTTGTCCATCGCTCTCTCGTCCCTCTCTGCCCTCTGTTAACATCGGAGATTCCGGCCGCGAACCACCACCGAGACGTTTGGGGCTGTCCACCTGAGCATGCCGGCACCCTCTCCATCGGCGCCGTCCTGTCTACCGCTCTCCCCCTCGCCTCCTTGATCATCGGGTTGCCTCTACCATCGCCTTGTTCCCTTCCTCTGCCGCCCTTGCCCTGTCTGCCAGTCTTCGTCCCTGCTATGCTCCATTTTGGAGCCATATTTGCCTATCTCCCTGACGGGCTCTTTTGTTTACCCGTTCCTGACGGGCTCTTTTGTTTACCCGTTCCCCACCATGCTGTGGGGAGAATATCCCACAAACAAAGGCGGGTGACGCATTAGTCTTCTCCTGAAGGTCTTCCTACTCCAGTGACGACGAAGACGATACTACTACCATGTCCGGACGTGGCAAGGGAGGCAAGGTGAAGGGAAAGTCCAAGTCCCGATCTAGCAGGGCTGGGCTCCAGTTCCCCGTCGGCAGGATCCACCGTCTCCTTCGTAAAGGCAATTACGCCGAGCGTGTGGGTGCTGGTGCCCCCGTCTACTTGGCTGCAGTCATGGAGTACCTAGCAGCTGAAGTGCTTGAGCTGGCTGGCAACGCAGCCTGTGACAACAAGAAGACTCGTATCATTCCCCGTCACCTGCAGTTGGCTATCCGCAATGACGAGGAGCTCAACAAGCTCCTCTCTGGCGTCACCATCGCCCAGGGAGGTGTCCTGCCTAACATCCAGGCTGTGCTGCTCCCCAAGAAGACGGAGAAGAAGTAAACACTTCCAAGAAATCCTTCTTCTTCTTCACCTCCATCGGCTTCTTTAGGAGCCACATTCGTTTCTTGAGAGAGAATAGACTTTGCCCAACATCATCATCTTTGTGTATGGATGAATGTGTTGGTATACTGTAATGTATGTGTCTGTCTGTATGTATGTGCGTATAATGTGGTATGTGTTGAATGCTGGCATATGTCTGTGGCTATATTTATTTACGTTCGGTTGCATGTAAGAAGATACTGACATCAGTGAAGGTCGATTAATAATAATAATAATAATAATAATAATAATATTCCCATTACTACATAGCGTCTTGTCCCGTTGCCAACTGCACCTACATAATAATACTGTACTGTATAATTATGCCTCCTAAATAACTGCCTGGCCGGGTGGATGAATGAAAACATAGGTGATGATCATGGCTATTCTCCCACCATCGAAGGAATGGACAAAGTCGTTCAGTGACAGAGGATATGGTGATGTATTCAACAGTATATATATATATATATATATATATATATATATATATATATATATATATATATATTATCCGTGTGGTGACGACCATGGTGGATTTAACACCCCCAAATAAGAGGAATAATTAAGAAAATACTATTCATTCATTTCTCTCGTCATTAGGAGTAGTATTACAACAACTAGTTCCTATAAAATCAAAAACCACAATCTATCTATTCATCCATCCATTCATTCATCATCATCATCATCATCATCATCAAGATTAATAATAATAATAATAATCATCATCATCATCATCAACAGCAGCAGCAGCAGCAGCAGCCATCGAACTGCGAGCTCCGGTGTAGGCCTGCTTAGTGAAGCTGTTGGGAGGCGAGTGTCAGCCACCTTGTCGACCACCTCTTCTATGTAATGCACTAGCGGTCGTGCAAGTACCAACCGGATCCATTTAAATTTGATTTCAGGCCTCAGCGGTTGTATGGCGGTTGATGCAATGCTTGTACGATGGGTGATTGGTGGGTTTTGGCACTTAGAGAAAACGGCCGTGACAGCGACAAATTCAAGGGATAACTTGTTCATATGCAGACATTCTGTCTGTCTAACACTTAGGCATTCATATCATGCACTGTGTGGGTGGTGCCTCACTGACGTGACTGACTATGTCTTCTATTCTCTAGGTGCATTCTTCAAGTTTGCTGCTTGTGCATATGAAGGCAGAAATACCTTGGAATAGTGGGATTTGCCTTCACGATTTATGGAGGCGACTCCCGGAGCACAGCAGAGGAGATGCTCTCGCAACAGGATGGAAATTGCCCTGGTAGGTATGGAGAAAGCTTTCCTGAAATGGGGGGGGGGGAGATCAGAGGGACAGAGAAAGCAATGGCCCAGCAAAATAAGTGATAATGTATATGTATGCAGACGTCCATTAAAATTAGAAGATGTAGAGGCAAAATTGACAGTTGCCTAACCCCCCCTTTTTTTTTTTTTTAAACTGCCAGAGAGAGAGAGAGAGAGAGAGAGAGAGGGAGGTTTGGTATGGTTCAGTTAGGTTAGGGTTGGTTATGTTAGGTGTGGTAAGAGTTGGTTGGGTTGCATTACATGTCTTCCTATCCGTTACCTTAAAAAAAGAAAAAAAAAAAAAAGTGCTAGCTAACCTGCTCAACGTCTGCATTTACTTATGCTACTATGCTTTCATTCATTCTCTTTCACAGAAATTAGGTGTGGACCTCTAAAAGAGGTTCGGTGGTGGTTGTTGTTGTTGTTGTGTGCTTTGCCGTGGCCAGGTGGAATAGTGCCATGCAGTTAGGCACGCACCCTCTTAACCGCCGAAGCCGTAAAGGGTGCGCCCTTGTCGCTTCAGGGCGTACACCACGTCCATCGCGGTCACGGTCTTGCGCTTGGCGTGCTCAGTGTAGGTGACAGCATCGCGAATCACGTTCTCGAGGAACACCTTGAGAACACCGCGGGTCTCCTCGTAGATCAGGCCCGAGATACGCTTCACGCCACCACGACGAGCCAGACGACGGATGGCAGGCTTGGTGATGCCCTGGATGTTGTCACGAAGCACCTTGCGGTGTCGCTTGGCGCCTCCCTTGCCCAGACCCTTGCCGCCTTTGCCTCGACCAGTCATAGTGTCTACAGCTGCTGCTCAGACCCAGTAGTAGTGAGTGTCCACTCCGCTCCCAGCACCAACAATGATGACGACCCCGCGTTCGTTCGTTCGTTCGTTTTAAGATTTCCTCCACCTATAGTGGAGGCCGGGCCATACATTAGCCCGGTCGGTGGAGTTAGGCTTTGGTGTGAATGGGGAAGACAGGCCGTGTGAACAGCGCGGACGTGCCGCCCTGTACACAGTCTGTTTCTTCGGCTTTATAAAAAAAAAAAATAAATAGATAAAAAAAATAAAATAAAAATAAATAAAAAAATAAAAATAAGTAAATATAGATACAAACATATGTATATATATTGTTACGGAACAGAGAAAGATAATGTACACTTTAAGTGAGAATGCTAAAAATCACTACTGTCCCGTAAAGTTCCAGGTCCAAAACAAAAGAGTTAGGTAAAATTACAAGTTAAAGTTTAATGCTCAAACTAACAACAAAACATTCAGGACTCATAAGGATAATGTAATGGCAAATAAACAGGTTAAATATATGGTTAACTGCAATAGCCTCTATTAACACGAAATTAGCAAGAGTAAATTTATCTAAGTCAGCCCTGATAAAATGAGATACCAGATAATACTCAGTGAATGCCAGATAAATTATTACAGATACAAACTATTATCAAAAATGACTGACAAAGAACCCTACATAAATTACAAACTTCACTAGGCCTACAAATTAAACTTATGCTATACAGTACAAGAACAAAATGCAACAACGGTTATACTCAGATTACACACAGCTGCTAGATGTTTGGAGATTTCTTGAGCACTCACAATAATAATATCTGTACAGGGGAGGACAGAGATGTGAACAAAATGAGGAGCAGATCTAAGTGGCAATGATGCAGAGACTGAGCTCATTATATAGGGGCCAGCAGAGCTTGATACAACTTGTAATAAGGACGCGCAAATGAAGCGATGGGGACAAACGGTCGACAATCCCGCACTGAATAACAGAAAGGACGACTTACTCTACTATAACGGTAGAAGGGGGGACTGAGGCAGAACACGCTCGTGATCAAACATGCAGCATACTGTGCGTTAAAATTACACAAAGGATGATGAAATCATAGGCTATGTAACACCTCCCCACAAAGAAAAAGAAATTTACAAAGGAAATTTCTTATTACTCTAAAACAATCTGTCTAAAGTCTAGATAAGCAATCTGCAATAACATTTTCTTTCCCCTTGACATGTTGTATGTCTAATGAATACTCCTGAAGAAGTAGACTCCATCTTGTCAATCTCTGATTTTTATCTTTAAACTTACTAAGGAATTTCAGTGGGTTATGATCGGTATAAATGACTATGGGGTCAAAACCAGAACACAAATAAAATGAAAAATGCTGTAAACCCAAAATCAAGGCCAAAAGCTCTTTCTCAATAGTTGAGTAGTTCTTTTGAGGTGGAGTGAACTTCTTACTGTAATAAGATACAGGATGTTCAATACCCTGATCATCCTCTTGCAGCAAAACAGCCCCAGCTCCTGTATCACTTGCATCAACAGCCATCTTAAAAGGCTTAGCAAAATTTGGAGTAGCGAGCACTGGCTGACTTAATAGAATAGCTTTAAGTTTGTTGAAAGAGGATTCACAGTTATCGGTCCAGACGAATTCAACTCCCTTTTTCAGTAGGTCTGTAAGTGGTGATACAAGAATAGAAAAGTTAAGAACAAATCTCCGGTAATAACCTACCATTCCCAAAAATCTTTGTAGCTCTTTCCTACTTTTAGGTCTGGGAAGATCACTTATAACCTGAACCTTAGCTCCTGGTGGTGCAACATGTCCATCACCAATTACATACCCAAGGTACTGAACTTCAGCTTGACCAAACTCACACTTTGATAAATTAGCTACAAGATTAGCCTGAACTAAACGGTCAAGAAATTTACTGACATGGCATAGATGATCTTTCCAGTTGTCACTGAAGATTAATACATCATCAATATAAACAACACACCCTGCCAAACCCTCTGTTACAACATTCATGAGCTTCTGAAATGTGGCTGGTGCATTCTTCATACCATACGGAATTACAGAACATGCAAAAGCCTTTCCTAGTGTTACAAAACATGAGATCTCCCTAGCACGTTCAGTCATAGGTACTTGCCAGTATCCCTTTAACAAATCAAACTTACTTATGTACCTAGCCTTTCCGATCTTGTCTATGCAATCTTCCACACGAGGGAGAGGGTAAGTGTCTGTTTTGGTTATCTGATTAACACGTCTGTAGTCGATGCAAAGCCTCTGTGACCCACCTGGCTTAGGGACTAGAGTGACAGGAGAACTCCACTCGCTCTGACAGGGCTCAATCATCTTGTGGTCCAACAGGTAGCCAAGCTCCTTCTGGATGAGAGGAACTTTCACTGGGTTCACACGGTAAGGAGGCAATTTAATTGGCTTTGCGTCTTCAACATCGACATCATGCATCAACACAGTGGTTCTTCCTGGAGTGGCACGGAACACTTGCGGGTACTCCTGCAGTAATGCCGAAAACTCCTGCCTTTCCTTGGGTGGTAGATGAGAAAGCTTAGTCTGGAGATCATTCATGATATCAGGATTCTTCCCCAAACTATCACTCAGGCTCATACTGCATGGGAGAGCTTCACTTGCAGACTCGGGTGGAACAGCTACAGTGCAGACTGGATTATTTTCGTCCCGCCTGTGATATAACTTTAGCATGTTGATGTGACATAGTTGCTTGCTCTTTCTACGATCTGGTGTGGCGATGACATAGCTGACATCACTGAGTTTCTTCTCCACGAAATAAGGGCCACTAAACTTGGCTTGAAGAGGTTGCCCATGAACTGGTAGCAGAATCAAAACCTGATCTCCTGGCTGAAAGTGGCGTAACCTGGACTTCTTATCATACCAAGTCTTCATCTTCTCCTGAGCAGCTCCTAAATTCTCTCTCGCCAGCTGTAAAGCAGTGGACAGCCGTTCTTTGAAATTCATCACATACTCCAGCAGGTTGACGTCATCTTCCTCCGACAGCCAGCATTCCTTGAGTAGCTTAAGGGGTCCTCTTACTTCATGGCCAAACAGTAGTTCAAAAGGTGAGAAGCCCAGTGATTCATTTGGAGATTCTCTTGCAGCAAACACAACGAATGGAAGACCTTTATCCCAGTCTTTCTGATGTTCCAAACAGTATTTCTTGAGCATCGATTTGAGTGTTTGATGATATCTCTCCAACGCTCCTTGGGTCTGGGGATGGTAAGCTGAAGACGTGATCTGGGTGATGCCCAACTCTTTCAGAGACTGTTTGAAAACGTTTGACATGAAATTACTTCCCCGGTCTGACTGTACCTCCTTGGGCAGACCAAACTTTGTGAAGAACCCTAGCATTTCCTTAACCACGTTCTTTGCTGAGATATTTCTAAGTGGAATGGCTTCAGGATAACGAGTAGCCATATCAATCATGGTCAACACATAAGAAAATCCTGAAGAAGTCTTAGGAAGAGGGCCCACAATATCCACCAACACACGGGTGAAAGGCGCCTCAAAAGGAGGAATGGGAACTAGAGGTGCAACCTTTTCGGTCTGATTACACTTCCCCACAACTTGACAGGTGTGACAAGACTTACAATACCAGGAAACATCCCTGAAGATACCTGGCCAGTAGAAGTGTTTCAAAATGCGTGCCACAGTCTTCCTCACTCCAAGGTGTCCTGCCAAACTGGAATCATGAGCCACTCTAATGATATCCTGCCTACAAACACGAGGGATGACAAATTGATGTACAACCTCCCATTCACAGTCGGCTGATGCTGTTGAGGGTCTCCACTTCCTCATAAGTACTCCTGACTTTACATAATAACAAGTAGAAGCACCGGCTGACTCTTCTTCACTGCAAGCAGAGTTAGCTAGACCTTTCAACTCAGGGTCAGCAACCTGCAACTCAACCAACTCTTGACGAGACAAATTATCAACACTACGGGGTACTGCCTCATCTGGTGAATGGTCCAGATTAGCAAGAAAAGTGTCAGCTAGGATAACATCATCATCATCATTATCCTCTAAATCACCAGTAACTTTAGACTTAGCCCTAGTGACAGCACATGCAGGGAACACATCAGGGACATCACAATCCTGGGCCGCAGCCACTGGCTCTCTAGACAACTGAGGAGCTGGACACACTTGACTTCCACCAATATCATTTCCAAGTAAGAAAGTTACACCTGACATTGGGAGTGTCTCAACCAACCCAACCATAACGGAACCATTAACAAAACCAGACTCTAAATTCACTCTGCACAGAGGGACAGAGAAGTAATTATTCCCTACACCTTGTAAGATTACAGTTTCATCAGAGGAATTAACATTAGAGCCTAGAACACTGGACAGCATAAGGGATTGGCAAGCACCTGTATCACGATATATTTTAACTGATTTCCTGTCATTACTGTCCAGAGGACTGACAAAACCATCAGACAGGAAATTAGCACATGAACTCTTGAGAGTGTCACCCACGTTACTGCTCAAAAGAGGAGCTCCATCATGAGAATTTAAGTTACCCCTCAAAGCAGGTTCAGTTAACTCAGTTAAAGAATTCTGGGAACTCTCAAGAGTGGACACTAGACCAATTGACTGAATATTTAAAGACTCCTTTTTGTTCACATCACGCTGTCTCCTGAAACATCTCTCCGTAGTATGACCAAGCTTACTACAATAAGTACATTTACTTTTCTGAAATCTAGAGGTGAAGCTGGTATTTACTTCCTGAGAAACATCATCCTTATTCTCTTTCCTGTTACCTGTACTCTGAGTAGAGGCAACGTACTTACTCTCAGCTTTCCCTTTTTCTCTAGAATATCTCTTGTGAGTGAGAACATATTCATCAGCTAAAACTGCAGCATCAGACAAATTATCTATTCTTTTCTCATCGAGATATAGGCTTACATCTTTATAAATACACCTCTTGAAGTCCTCCAGCAAAATCATCTGCTTAAATTTACCAAAATCAGAATCCACATTCTTAGAATTTAACCACTGCTCTAACAGATCTTCTTTGATTTTTGCATACTCAACATGGGATTGCTTATCTTGCTTGTAAGTTGTCCTAAATTTTACTCTATAGGCTTCAGGAACAAGCTCATAGGCCTTAAGAATCAAGCTCTTAACTACATCATAATTATCAGATTGATCCTGAGGCAAAGATGCATAAGTTACTTGAGCTTTACCGGTGAGAACAGTTTGAAGGAGTACTGGCCAATACTCCTTAGGCCAATTAAAACCTGTAGCTACCCTCTCAAACAACTGAAAATACTTCGTTAAATCAGATTCATTAAAAGGAGGGACAAGTTTAACATTTTTAGCAACATCAAAATCATCAGAGCTAGATGATCCAGTTCCACCTTGTTTCATACGATACTCATGGTCTGCCTGAATCCTGGCAAGTTCAACTTGTGCCTGAGCCTGTATCTGTGCCTCCTGAATCCGAACCTGAGATTCCGCCTCCTTAGCCTGAGACTCAGCCTCCTTAGCACGTGCTTGAAATTCAGCCTCCTTAACACGAGACTCCGCCTCCTTAGCACAAGCCTCCTGCAGGGCTAGCTGTAACTTAGCTATTTCAATCTGCGTTTGCTCATTTGGAGGAGTCACATTAAACAAGCTCTTATTAATCATGCCAACAATTTGATCTTTAGAATGATGAGAGCGAACAGCAATTCCCAATTGTTGAGCAACAAGCTTAAGTTCATTCTTTGTTCTGTGTTCTATATCACACACTGTTTGCACATTTGACAATAAATCTTTGGCTTCATCAAGTGTAGTAATAGTAGACATAATTAATAAGTAACAGTCACAAAATATCAAGCAATATCCTTATGATAATATCCTGATTATCCTGATATGAGGTCGCCAAATTTATGTTACGGAACAGAGAAAGATAATGTACACTTTAAGTGAGAATGCTAAAAATCACTACTGTCCCGTAAAGTTCCAGGTCCAAAACAAAAGAGTTAGGTAAAATTACAAGTTAAAGTTTAATGCTCAAACTAACAACAAAACATTCAGGACTCATAAGGATAATGTAATGGCAAATAAACAGGTTAAATATATGGTTAACTGCAATAGCCTCTATTAACACGAAATTAGCAAGAGTAAATTTATCTAAGTCAGCCCTGATAAAATGAGATACCAGATAATACTCAGTGAATGCCAGATAAATTATTACAGATACAAACTATTATCAAAAATAGCTGACAAAGAACCCTACATAAATTACAAACTTCACTAGGCCTACAAATTAAACTTATGCTATACAGTACAAGAACAAAATGCAACAACGGTTATACTCAAATTACACACAGCTGCTAGATGTTTGGAGATTTCTTGAGCACTCACAATAATAATATCTGTACAGGGGAGGACAGAGATGTGAACAAAATGAGGAGCAGATCTAAGTGGCAATGATGCAGAGACTGAGCTCATTATATAGGGGCCAGCAGAGCTTGATACAACTTGTAATAAGGATGCGCAAATGAAGCGATGGGGACAAACGGTCGACAATCCCGCACTGAATAACAGAAAGGACGACTTACTCTACTATAACGGTAGAAGGGGGGGACTGAGGCAGAACACGCTCGTGATCAAACATGCAGCATACTGTGCGTTAAAATTACACAAAGGATGATGAAATCATAGGCTATGTAACAATATACACATATACATATATATATATATATATATATATATATATATATATAATATATATACATATATATACATACACATACATATATATACATATACATAAATTATATAAATAAATAAATTAAAATTAGGGTGGAGGGTGCGTGCTGTGCACCACTTGAAGGAGGGCACTGAATGTGGCGGTGGCAACGATGCTGGCTGCGGTCTTTCGGAGGGTGCTGAGTGGGATTGCTGCAGTGTGGGCTCTAGGAATGTCAGGATTAGGGTAGGTGGATTTTGCCCTGAGGCGGGAGGTGACTGGGCAGCGAAGAAAGTAATGGAGCAGTGGGTAAGGGGTGTCGACTTGGCAGTGCTCGCATTCTGTGGGAGGGGGGTCGCTTGCTGTTTCTAGTTCAGAGAGGCTGGGGTATCCCAATCTGAGGTGCCGGAGTTGGTTAAGCAAGCGATTGTCTTTTGGCAGAGGTGGTTTGAGCGGCGCGTATTGGGTGGCCTGGGCAAACCACATTGCAGAAGGAGAGCCGAGCTGTACTTCCTGATTGTGGTCTTCTCGACTGAGGGCTTTTGCGCGGTGTTGAATTTGCCCCTTGATGTTTGAGAAGCTCTGTGCTGTCTCTATGTCAATGGTGGGGCGTAGTGTTGCTTGTCTCGCAGTGTCATCTGCCTTTTCATTACCCCTGATGCCTACATGACTGGGGATCCAATGTATAATGACTGATCCCCCTGCATCCTGTATTTGCTGGGTTGTAGCAAGTAGGTCTGTGACGATGAAGATGTTGTCGTTGGGAAGAGGCTGTCTAAGGGTGTGGATGGCTGCCATAGAGTCAGAGTGAATGATGATAGTTGATGAAGGGTTATGGAGCAGGGCATCCTTTAGTGCAGCCGCTATTGCCACCAGTTCCGCTTGTAGTGTGGAAGCTCCGTTGGTTAGGCGGAAACCCTGTGCTCTTTGTTCACAGACAAAGGCTGCAGCTGCTCAACCATCAGAGACAGAGCCATCAGTATAGTAGGTGACTGCATCCTTTGGGGTGATGGTGTGGATGTGCTGTAGGCCTTCTTGGCGGAGTTGCTGGGTGGGGGTGTGTGATTTAGGAGGTGTGTTGGTGATGATTGTTTTGCACAAAGGGGGGTCCCAAGGGGCTTGGGGGCGATAGTGGGGGGCAAGGGAGTCAGGGGCTTGATTTACGAATGAGGATGTCTCGAGGGCGTGGATGGCTCTGGCTGTGCTGTGGAGCCAGCTACCCGTGAGTATATCAGGGTGGAGGTCTACTGATGTTTTGATTCGTGATAAAAGGGGGAGTGGAGATGCACTGCGGGCTAGTTTGGTGGCAAGGGTAGCAACACGAGTTTGGATGCGGAGGTAAGGCTAATGAGGTCACACTCGAGGCGGAGGTTGGCAAGCTTTGTCCACCTCGGAGAGCCGGACATGATCCTCATGGCTTCATTCTGAATGACTTCTAGTTTTTGGGAGTGTCCTGCATCGATTGCTGGGAGAACAGGTGCGGAATAGTCTATGACTGATCTGATGGTCTGCATATAAAAGAGGCGGAGGACCTTAAAGGTGGCTCCGCCCCCTTTACCTGCTAGAGCTCTCAGTGCCGAGATCCTGGTTTTGGTTTTATCTCTCAGGCGTGCAACTTCGGGTCTGAAAGAGAAGTGGGAATCGATGGTCACGCCCAGGTATTTGTGTGTTGTAACGTATGCAATGGGCGTTTGACCGAGGCTCAGTTGGTTGATGGGAGGTCTGATGTTGATAGGGAGGGCCTTTGTTTTGGAGGCGTTAATTTTGAGGCCGAGTTCTTGGCACGCTGAGTGTATTTTAGAGAGGGCTTTCTGGCCTTGAGCATGGTAAGGACCTCTGTGGATGGCGAGGGCTAGATCATCTGCATAACACAGCAGTCTGATCCCAGGTCCAAAGTCGATGTGTAGGAGGCACTCCACAAGGGCATTGAATAGGGTTGGACAGAGAATGCTGCCTTGTGGAGTGCCATTTTGGTGTTTGTGGGGGGAAGAGGTGAATCCTTGGAAGCGGACAGCAGCTTCACGATCTCGGAAGAAGTCCTCGAGCCAGCAAAGGAGGCGACCCCTCACTCCCCTGCGTGCCAGGGTTGCGAAGATAGCCTCTGGGCATGCTAGCTCGAAGGCCTTCTCGAGATCTATGAAGACAGCTAGACCTCTGCCTCCTCGGAATTCAGACAGGAAGGAGTTGAGGCATTCTGAGGCACCTTTGCCCTTGATGTAGGCGAAGATGTGGCTGTGTGGGGGAGGCAGTGACCAAGTCAGACGGTGGAGAACCATTCGCTCCGCAGTTTTGCCAAGGCAACTGAGAAGGGAGATAGGACGGGGGTTGTTGGGGTCGTTTTGTTTAGGGATGGGGTGGATTACAGCACGCTTCCACTGCGAGGGTATACGTCTGAGGGTCCAGGAGTGGTTGAAGAGGTCAAGGAAGGCCTTCCTAGTCACTGGACCCGCATGTGAAAGCATGCTGTAAGTAATCCCATCTGAACCTGGAGCGGTGTCGGTGCTAGTTTTGTAGGTGTGTGTTAGTTCGTGTATGGTGAAAGGGCAGTCTGACTCGGCTGGGGTGTTTTTATTAATGTGGATCAGGTGTGCTCTGTGTTGGTATAGGTCATCTTGTTTTGCGTCTGGTGGAGAGCGGGAGTTGTTTGGGGGAGGTTCTAAGGGCAAAGGCCTCAGCCATGTCATCAGCTTTCCCACGGGGGTTGGGGTGGGTTGGGGGGTGGGCAGTGGGAGGGCTAGAGACTACTTTTAGTTTCCTCCAAATAGATCCGAGATTGGTGTGAGCTCCCAGAGATTGGCACCACTCCAGCCATTTCTGCTCTTTTATGCTGTTCTTCTCCGCTATAGAGTGCCTGATAACACTTTGGAGATAATCTTAGTGCATCGGGGGTGGTGTTGGAGCGGTAGATCTTTTTAGCTCTGTTTAGATGGTGGTTGAGCTCTTTGACCCTGGGGTTATAATACCAATGGTCTTTGTGGAAGTGTTTTGGAGGACCGGTGATGGGGATTGCTGTGTCTGCCGTCGCCTGGAAGGCCTCCGTGATTTGGTTGGCATGGCTGTCAAGGTCAGGTGAGGGGGTCTAGGGTAAGGAGGGGGTGGGCTAGGGTGTCTGTAAATAAGCCCCAGGTTGCTTGTTTCGTGTTCCATCGTGTGGGGGGGCCCAGGGGCATCGGTAGAGGAGTGATTCCTAGGGAGCAGAGGATGGCGTGGTGATCTGATGTTAAGGTGGGGTGGATCTCCCAAGTGGATCGAGGAACGAGAGTGGAGGAAACAAGGGAGAGATCCAGCCTACCTCCCTGTAGGTGCGTAGGGGTGTTGGTGTTGTTGAGGAGGGATATGGTCGGGGTTTCTTCAAGTACTAGAGCTATGTGGCGTCCTGTTGGGTTAGCTGGGCTTCGGGATCCGAGGCACATGTGATGGGAATTCATGTCCCCCCCTATGAATATTTCCTCTGATTGTGAAAGGGAGAAAAGCTCTCCCAGGTGTAGATCGGCTGCAGGCGGACGATAGACATTGAAAATTTTTAGGTTTCCATTTGTCAGGGTAAGTTCTACTCCCTGAATTTCAGTTCTGGGTCCACAGTCTGGGAGGGGTTGATGGCTATTGCAGGGATGTGGTTTCTGACGAGGATGGCACAGCCTCGGGGACCGCCACGAGCACAGGGAAGAAGGAAGGGGATAAAACCCCGCAACCGCAGTGGTTGGCGCTTGTTAAGAAGAGTTTCCTGCAGGAGGAAGACATCGATGTTGTCTTTATGGGCAGCCTCCTCGAGCAGAGAACGTCTTGCAGAGGCACCGTTGATATTCCACTGCAGTATGCGAAGAGATGTAGAAGGGGAGGTGATTTGTTGTGAGGTAGGGGGATGGCTTGCAGTGTTTAGGTCATTCCGGTTGATGGAGTGGATGTGGGAAGTGGTGATCTGGATCGAGGTCTCCCTTTCTTCCCGGAGGGTGTGATGTTGGTGGCTGGGGGCTCCTGCATGCTTGTCCAGGTGTTCTTGAGGCCTGTCGATGGAGATTGAGCGGCTTCTGTTTCTTGGATCCTGTGATGTTAGTGTTGCACGGGATCGTGAGTTTTGGCGGTGTCGGTGGCGTGGTTGGTGGGCAGTGGCTGGGTTGGATGGGGTTGGTGGGGGTTGGAGTGGCGCCTGTAGTGTGGGGGTGGCTGGGGGGAGTTTGTTGGGGGTGGCGTTGGTCCGATCTGGATGCTCGATCCACTGTTGTATGGCTTGGTGGGTTACCTGGAGGAGGGGTTTGGGGTCGAGCTGTTGTCCCAGGATCTTTCCGAGTTCCTCTGCTATTGTGGTGCATAGGTGGCGGCTTAGGGATCTGAAGTCCTCTATGCTGGTGGTGGCAAGGCCTGGGAGATGAGTGGTGTCTGGTGAGGTTTGGGTGGAGGAGTCTATGTTGGTCTGTGTGCTGGCGTCGGTGTGTTGTGGGGTGGAGGGGGGGTGGCGAGGTGGCTGCGGGGTTAAGGTTCGTGGTTGGCGTGCTGGGTTTCTCTGTGGGTGTAACGCCGCGGGGGTTGGGGTGGGGTTGCGTTGTGGGGGAAACTCGGTGGGCTGTGGAGGAGGGAGAGGGAGAGACGAGGTTTGGGGGATGATGGGGGGCACGCCCCAGGCGTTGGTGGTTGGAGAGGCTAGGGGTACAGGGAGGTGGTCTTGGACCCAATGTGTCTCCCTCTCTATCCCCCACTGCACACGTTCCTTCCTGGCAGGGCAAATCTTGTTCCAAGCATGGTGCTTCCCGCCGCAGTTCGGGCAATGTGCAGCGACCGGCTGCTTGGCCTTGAATTTGTCTAGGCACTCCTGGGTGGCATGGCGGCCACTGCACATGGCGCAAACTGGGCGGCGGGAGCATCGTGATTGGTGGTGTCCGTATTGCTGGCAATTGAAGCAGCGGAGGGGTTCTGGCATGAAGAGGCGTAGGTGGTATGAGCCCCATTGTCCTAGGTCGAGGAGTGGAGGGACAGTTCCCCTGATAGTGACAATAACTTGCCTGGTATTTTGTCCCTGTACACTGCATCTCCGGGCAGTTTCGACTGAGTCGTGGTCTAGGACTGCCGCCATGGGAAAATTTGTCGGGTATTTTGTGAGGACAAATTTATGCAGGGTGAGGTTAGGGTCGCGTCTTTGGATGCTGATGGGTTTTCCGGCAACAGTGTTCAAGGTGTGGAGGATGTCATGAGAAGCATCATCAAGGGGAACGATAGCAGTGTCCTGGTTTTTAAGCTGGACCATTTTGAATTTTAAGGAGGGGTGTGCTGCTGCAATTGCGTTGGTGATGTCGTAAGTAGAGGAAAAGTTCTCATTGGGAGTGATAATGAAGCCTAGGTATTGATGAGGGGGCTGAGAAGTGGCAGGAGGTGGCGGCATCTGCAGGCGCGTGGAGGATTGGGGGTGAGGGTGTGAGGGTGGTGAGGTGCGGTTGTGGGGTTCAGAGGATGAGGTAGTGGGGGGCTCAAGGGGGAGCGTGGTCTTGGCAGCAGAGCGGCGTTTTTTTTTTACCAGGGTAAAGCCATCAGCATCGTCAGTGGGTTGAGCAGGATCTAAGGCAGAGCTCTCGGAGGCCCTGGGGGCGTGGCTTGTGTCTTGGGCAGGTTTGGAGGTCATGGCAGAGGCAGAGGCACGATCCACTTCGTCAGAGTCTAGGTCGGTATTCATAGCCGGGGTAGATTCAAAAAAATCTTCTGGGTCATACTCTGGACCAGTGAGACGAGGTTTCTTAGCCTGGGATGTCTTAGGGGAAGACGTCAGAGCAGGCTTGGGTGGAGGCTCCATGTTACAGACACACGGACATGCAGACAGAGCTTGAAGAATAAAAGTAAAAATAGAATAAAAGTGAAAGGATGTGAAACTAAAAATAAAAATAGAATGAGGTGAGCTAAAGGGGATAGGTAAAGGGATATATATAGCTGAAGAAAGAAAAGAAAAAGAAAAGAAAGAAAAAAAAATAGAATCAAAACGAGCGAAAAAAAAAAAAAAAGAGAGAGAGAGAGAGAGAGAAGGGCAAGACTCTCCGGCGGTTCGCCACAGTAACGGGGGCCTAAACTCCCCGCCCTCTAAAGGGCGACGCAGGAGACCCCGTCACTGCCCCGTGAGGGACTTACCTAACCTAGCCCTAACAGTGCCAACCCTTGCCGCCTCCTATAACCAGGCCTCTAAGGCCCCCCCTCATGGAGATACCCTAACGGTATTCCTTCAGAGTTCGGCGTCGTACTACGGCAGGGACTCTAAGATGGCAGCCGGAGAGTAGCTGAACAGGAAGAGAAAAGAAAAAAAAAACTGAAAAGAAAGAGCTGGGAGAAAAGGATAGAGCCAGGAAAAACTCGAAAGCTCTGTGAGGTGCGATGGTGAAATTGCTGAGAAAGTCTATGGAGCCGGGAATCCACGTTTCACTAAGCAGAGATGTTGCCTTGGCGAGAGCTCGGCTGAGAGTGACGACCCCGCGTTCGTTCGTTCGTAGATTTCCTGCACCTATAGTGCAGGCCGGGCCATACATTAGCCCGGTCAGTGAAGATGCTGTATTCTCTCGTGTTCGATCCGGTTCACAATGTAGTTCATAATCGCTGTGTCGTCGGGGTGAGTGTCTATTATCTCTTCCAGGCATCGTTCGTGATGTTCTTGGAATGGCACTGGAGTAGCGAGTCTTAGTAGGGCGTCGAGTGCATCTGAGAAGTTGTTGTCCCAGTAGCTGTCTCTCTGATCAGAAGAGTTCGTCGAAGGATAGTGAGTCGAGACGTTGCTTGATGGTGGGATGGAGGGGTGGCAAGATGTCTCGGATGCGGTCTTTTGCTTTATCCTGAGGGCTGACGTTCGTGGCGGTGGTGGGTGCAGGCAGGTCGAGTGTCGAGTTGATGGAGGGGCAAGTTGTTCTGCCTTCCTCTTCTTATTCTTCCCCTTCTTCTTCTTCTTGGTGGTCTCAGTTGATGGCAGAGGGGATGCAGTGCCTGTCTCCATGGTGGTGTCTTCATCACCGTTGTCAATGGCAGCAGGATCTAGGGTGTCTGGAGGGTCGGGGATGGTCTCCGTGTCCTCCTCAGCTGCCGGTGACGAGGCGTGATCTTCAGTAGTCGGTTCGAGGTCCAAGTTTGGTGCCGGGTCGTCGGGAATGGTGGCAGTCCCTCTGTTGAGAGGAGCATCCAACTGCAGCCGTTTTTGCGGTGTTGTGCGAGGTTGTATAGGCTGCTGAGGACGGGGCTGACGCTTCTGACGAGTGGCGGGACGGACATCGTGGGCGAAGCTTTCGGGGATGACAAGGCGTGGCAACCCATTCTCCTAAAAAATCTGAGGGAGGAGAATGCGCAGGGCCGCCCTGTCATCACCGCAGAAAGCCTTCGCCGTCGCGATGCACATCGCAACGATGGTGTCCATCTTCCCGGATCTCCCAGGATTCTGAGGCCGGCGTCTCTGGGCCGTGGGGTGCCGCCATGCATGGACAGAGCCCAGCACAGCTACACCCCCCGGCCCAGAGACATCCCTGGCCACAGGACCCTTAGGAGACTGTGAAAGACTGAACTCCACCGTCTCACCTTCGCCAAGAGAGCGTTGGCGGTGCTTTTCGTTTGGTACAACGATCGAACGGCCAGGGACGAAAACATCAGCACCAGTGTCCTGGCACGTGATGAAACCGTACCCAGCCTTCACGTTGAACCAACGAACGGTTCCCCTGATCTTCTGGGCTCCCGGTAGCTCCGATCTGCTGTTGGATGCCCCCCTCAACGGGTCGTAGGAATTAGCAGATGTGCGAGCCATGGTGAAGTCCACAGGATCACCGCGCCAAGGTTCACTAGCTCGCCTATGGACTTGCTGGCACGGTGGCTGGACCAACTGTGACGACCCCGCTCGCCAACCACCCTTATATAACCCTGTGTCGGTCGTGCAAGTACGAATCTTATCCATCTAACCTTGATTTCAGGCCTAGGCCCCACCCCACCTCCCAGGAGGCCAATCCTAGAGAGGTGTCGTAGCCAGGTCACGCCACAGGGCATGCCAAAATTTGCAAGCAAACCAGGAATTGCATCGAAAAAGCATGAACAGTAAATCACCGCCATGTACATCACACCCCGACCATTCACATGCCGCCAGTCCTGAGACAGGCAGCATAAAAAGGCCGCTGCCAGGCGCGGCGCGCCAACACTCTTGTTCTTCTCGCTCGCTCAGTCACGCTCAGATATGGCTCGTACCAAGCAGACTGCACGCAAGTCCACTGGGGGCAAGGCCCCTCGCAAGCAGCTGGCCACCAAGGCCGCTCGCAAGTCCGCCCCTGCCACTGGCGGCGTCAAGAAACCCCATCGTTACAGGCCTGGCACTGTGGCCCTGCGTGAGATCCGCCGCTACCAGAAGAGCACTGAGCTGCTTATAATGAAGCTGCCATTCCAGCGTCTCGTCCGTGAGATTGCCCAGGACTTCAAGACTGACCTGCGCTTCCAGTCCTCTGCCGTCTTGGCTCTGCAGGAGGCGTCTGAGGCCTATTTGGTCGGTCTCTTTGAGGACACCAACCTGTGTGCCATCCACGCCAAGCGTGTAACAATCATGCCTAAGGACATCCAGCTGGCCCGCCGCATCCGTGGCGAGCGCGCCTAAGGCGAGAGGCCCCTCACCTCGATCGAAAGAAATCTCGGCCCTTTTCAGGGCCAAAACCCTTTTTCAAAGAGAGATGACGACAGACCCTCAGTTTAGGTTTCCATATATCAGCTCTTGCTTTTCCGCACACACACACACACACACACACAAATGAACTCCATTACTTACCTACATGCATGCATTCATTCATTCATTTTTTTTTTTTAATGATTTCCTTTTTTTTTTTTTTTGAAGGGGGGGGGAATACTTGCCTATTCGTTTATTTCTTTTTTTAATCTATTGTTCACGTCGCAGTTTTTATTTTCGTTATTTGCCTGTTTCTTTTACTTACTCATCGATTCACTCACGCCCTCATAAAGGTACACAGGTTTGCACAACGAGAAAAGTCATTCCCGCTGCATATTAGGAGATGCTGTCTATCCGTCATGAACGCACGGTGAATCCTTCAGTTACTATGCTGGAAAAAAAAAAAAAAAAAAAAAAAGGTGAACCTGAACCCATCGATTTTCGCCTGCTGCAGTTGTGCTCGTGTATGTATGTTTATACTGTACCTATGTATTTGTGTGTCTTTGTGAGCATGTATGTCTGTGTGTACGGACGTATGAGGACGGACACACACACACACACACACACACACAAACGGACGAATGAACTGTACTTATATAGTTACATACATGCATTCATTCATTCATCCTTTTTTTCAATCATTCATTTCCTTTTTTGGGGGTTGGGGTGGGGGGAGGAGGGGCAACTTGCCTATTCGTTTATTTCTTTTGTTGATCTGTTGTTAACGTCGCAGTTTTTGTTGTCGTTATTTGCCTGTTTCGTTTACTTCCTGATCGATTCAGTCACGCCCTCATAAACGTACACAGGTTTGAACAAGGAGAAAGGCATTCCCGCTGCATATTAGGAGAGTCTCTGTACCCGTTATGAAGGTTTGACAGTGGCCACGAACGTACATTAAATCCTTCCGTTAATATACTGAGGAAAAAAAAAAAAAAACCTGAACCCATCGATTTTTACCTGCAGTTGAGCGTGTGTATGTATGTATGTATGTATGAATGTTGTATGTTTATACTGTACGTGTGTGTGTGTGTGTGTGTGTGTGTGTGTGTGTGTGTGAGCATGTATGTCTGTGTGTACGGAGGTATGAGGGCTTGTGTGTATGTGTGCTTGACTTAGTGTGTACGTACATGTGTAGGTCACTGCGTACACAGTATAAATGTATTTGTGCACATGTGTTGGTGTATGTACGTACAGATTGTAGACTGACATGAATATGCATGATACGATGTCATGCCTGTATTTACTGTACGCCTGTTGAGTGTGTTGGTTGGTACAGTCGGCCTAAGAAGTGCCGGCGGAGTATCCAGAAGTTTTCGGTCAGCGATAGTGTCCATACTCTTCCTTATATCTGTACGAGGTGAAACCTAATACGTAAAATTGTTACAAAAAACAATAAATCCATGGCCAGTTATCTGTATATTTCCAAATTATTGTAGGAAGCAGTTGGTTAGTTACGATAATAGGAATTCGTAAACGAAACTAATTGATGTTTCACAACTGTCGCTCAGGGAGAGTCGGGAATAATGATTTTGTGGAGTTCAAATCTAGCATGGTAACAGGCAGTGATTTTTGGGTAGCGTAAGACTGAACCAAAGGGAGCTTCAATAAACATTGGAAATGATTAATTATTAGTTATAAAATAATTTCCGTTACAATACTAGGCAATAATTTCAAGTCATTTATTTCCGTTTCCAATGTCTCCATGGACGACGACAGAAAGCGGGAAGGAGGCGTAAGCCAGTAAGCTATTTTAAATGTTTCGATCAACACGCACGAAAGGAGATAACATTCATTCAAGGACATGCAGTTATTACACTGCCTTTGGCCAGTTTCCCATGAAGAAAAATCTCAGGATTATTTCATCTAAGACAGAGGGCTATCGATGGAAAAAAAAAAAAAAAAAAAGGCCTACCGTACATCAGAGTCGGAGCTCCTTGGAGAATGCTACCTTCTGTCAGTGTCTGATATCCTCAGTGGATAATCGATTCGCAAGAGTAATAAAATGCAGAGGTGCACAAACAAATAATTGAGTTCCAAACTTCCAAATAAGCATTTTCTATTGAGCAGGACATTAGTGTTTATTAAAAAAAAAAAAAAAAAAAAAACAGTGACTGGGAGTTATAGGCGTACTGGCCACCGCGCGCGAAGTTAATACATTTCACATTCATTCAGATCGGGAAAGATAACCAAGTGTTACCATCTAATATATCACTGCCTCCTGTTATTCATTTTACATCATTATTTTCGCGATATAATATATACGTTATTTGGCATGACGTGATGAAGGCATTGAATGTTTACCTTATATTCACTGTTTTCATAGAACGTATGGGAGTGGAGAGTGACCGAAGCAATCTGAAACTGTGCCGTCACTTCTTGGGGCGACGGTACGTTGTTGTTGTTGTTGTTGGTTCTCCAGATGAATTAGAAGGCGCGCACGCCCATATTTACTCTTTTATTTTGACTCTATTGTTTTAACCCCCAACCCTAGTTCAAAACATTTCGATTGTGCCTACGTGCCCATCCCAAACCACCGTTGCGGAAAAGGAAGAAAGAAAGAAAGACATGAAGGGAGAAAAGAAAAGAAAGAAACACATGAAGGTAAAAAAGAAAGCGAGAGAGAGAGAAAAAAAAAGGTTGATAAACCGGAGCTCCTGAGAGGATAATTTGTAAGTCTGTCTTTCCCCTTTTTATCGAAAATCTTGTGGCTTCGATTGGAGCCAGAAATGTTGAAATGGCCAAGAGCGTAATCTCTCTACTTTGAGGAGGTGTACTTGGTGACAGCCTTGGTGCCCTCAGACACGGCGTGCTTGGCCAGCTCGCCCGGGAGGAGCAGCCTGACGGCCGTCTGGATCTCCCGGCTGGTGATGGTTGAACGCTTGTTGTAGTGTGCCAGGCGTGAAGCCTCTGCAGCAATGCGCTCGAAGATGTCATTCACGAAAGAGTTCATGATAGACATCGCCTTGGAGGAAACGCCGGTGTCAGGGTGGACCTGCTTGAGCACTTTGTAGATGTAGATGCTGTAGCTCTCCTTCCTCCTACGCTTCTTCTTCTTGTCTCCTTGGCAATGGCCTTCTGGGCCTTGCCAGCCTTCTTAGCAGCCTTTCCGGAGGTCTTGGGTGGCATGGCGTCGCTGACGAGTCAGACGGTATTACTATTACTATGTGCACGGTGCGGGAGCGAGCGAGAGACTGAGTCGACATGGGGGACGCAACAAACAACAACAATGACGTATAGAAAAGGGGGGGAAAGGAAGGAAGGTAAAGAATGATTGTGTATATGTGTGATGAGTGTAATGCAACCAGGACGACGACAACACGTGGTGGCAGGAACTAGGCCTTAGTTTTATCTCCCGGCCTTACTGAGAGATCAGTGCCCGGATGCACAAACGGCCTTAAGGCTACACACGGCCTTAAGTCGGGTAGTTTAAGGCCGTAGGTCGCTAAGGCCCATGCACGAAGCACTTACAGGAGGGTAAGCCTCGGTAAGGCCGCCTCAGCCGCTGAGGCTGGGTCGGAGCAGCCTTACTGTATTGAGACCCGTAAATAAAGTAACTCCGATATGATATTCTCTATAGCACAAACCGGACCAAACTTGTTATTGTTTATCTCGGTATGGAGTTGATGGTTGCGTGTAAACTAGATCGTGCTTTGAGAAGGGAATGAAGGTTTTCTGGATCCACTGAACCCCCATAACATAAATGATTACCATGCATTGAGACAATATCAACTCCCCAGGAGCAAATTTCTTCGTTTAACAGAGCTTGAGCCTCATACTGGGAGTGTCACGCTACACTCCCATGCCATTCTTGCCTACACAACAATTTTTGGCAACCCATGGGAATTTTCAAAGTGTTGTTGGAGAGTGGTATTCATCAGTCAACAAGTATATCCAAAGCGGTATCACGTGTGACAGATGCTTTATACAGGAAATGACAGAAAAATTAAGATGCCCAGTGCTTTGCTGAGAAGAACAGAGACTAGAGGGTTTCCACAGTATAAATAATTTTTCTAAAGTGCTTGGGTCCCCCATGAGAAGAGAGGGAAAGAACACATCCCCAGTATCCCTGCTTGTAAAGGGCAACTAAGGAGGAGCCTTTTTGTTTTCAGTCCTTCATTTCTAACTGTCCTCTTCTGTCTTCTGTCCTACCCCTTTTCTTGATATTTGCATGTTTCTTATGGTCTTTATTTTCCCTCTACTTCTGCTTTGCCATGCAGCCATATTATGGGATGGTGATAATTCTTCATTGTTAACTTCCTAAAGTGCTTGGAGCAATGGACTGAACCCTTATACCAATTAAGGCCCCAGATCACAAAGAATATGTATTTGTCAGTTGCAATGGGTTCCATTCACTGGATGTGCAAGTTGTGACAGCAACAAAATGATATTGAGCTGTAATTACAGATATCCTGGCAGCACTCACGCTGCCTATATCTGGGCTAATTCTAACCTCCACCAGAGATGTGAACCAAGGTGTCTATGGTGACAATTTTCTGCTAGGTAACTGTGGTTGCTGATTACTTTGTGTGAAGTTAGACAATGGTTAGGTAAAACATGGCAAACATAATAAGTTCCTGTTCATATTGCTATTTTGTTTCTTTACTCTAAACCCTCTCATCTTACTAATGTTTTAAAGGTTGTTTGGGTGTAATGCTGGAGTGCTTTTCATTGCACCCTACATTGTTTTCAATTAATTATTGATACTTCACTTGCTTATCCTTGACTGTTGTGTTAGTGTTACCGGCATTGTGTGAAAATAAGGTATTGTATAGAATGCCCAGGTATTCGACAGAATGTCTACCATTTTTGGGCAAGGTATGAAATAAGCTTATTTCATTCTGACTTTATACATTTTGCCTAGGGATTTTATTAGAATGCCTAGGTATTCTGTAGAATGTCTAGCATTTTTATGGCAAAGTATAATAACCAAAAAGGGGTTAGGCTGGGATAATCTAGGTTAAGTTTAAGTTAGGTTAGGCTAGGTTAGATTAGGCTAATTTAAAAGAGCGCTGTTAGGCGTTTACCTAAATTAACCTAACCTAACCCACCTATATCGAATTTGAACGAAGCCTAGACTATCCCAGCCTAACCTAACCGCAGTCTAAATTAGCCTAACATACTGAAATAACAGATTTCACGTTTGCCGGTTTGCTACAATTTGGTCGTTTCTCACTTTGCCTAAAACAAACACGGTAATCTACAGAATACCAGGGAAATGTGTACAGATGATTTTCTTAGATCTTGTCTTGAAATTTTAGCATTACATAGTTTACCTAGGCATTATATGTGACGGGTTTCCCACTTTGCCGGTAACATAAACACTCGCTCTCGCCTCTCACCCCCAGCTGATTCATGAAGCTCTGTGATTGGCCCAGTGTTTCTGTGTTCTGCCGTCTGATTGGTCGGAAGAGTCTCAGCTGACGCACGAGATTTCCCCCAAAACATTCCCTACAGTTAAGGCCAGCCTTAGCTAAGGCCAATGCACTAACCTTAAGTCAGCCTTAAGACAAGGCAAGGGGTCGTCGTGCATGGGCCTTAGAGGCAGCCGTAGGGCCGCCTTTAATATTTCATTTAAGGCCAGCCTTAAGGCTGCCATCCGTCGGAGTTTTGTGCATCCCTGCACTGATTTCTTCCTGTCTTCCCACCTCCCTGCTTCTCCCAGCCATTCCTCAGCCACTTATACTCGCATTCCTTCCATCCACTATGTTCAACAGTTCCTTAAAGTGTTCTCTCCATCTGCTCACTTTTTCTCCCTTCTCCACTAGTAATCTACAATTTTTATCTTTCATTCGCCAGCTAACTTCACTGCCACCCTGTCGTACTCTCTTCACCTCATTCCAGAACATTTTCTTACGGTCCCTCCACTTTGCACTCAAATTCGATCCAAATTCCTCATCCACTCTCTTCTTACACTCGCTTACTAATCTCTTCCTTTCTACATATAACTCTCTCTTCCGCCTCTCAACTTCTTCCACGCCCCTATTTCTCCTCCATTCATTGTATGCTTTCTTCTTTTGTGCCACAGCCTGGTGTATAAATTGTCTAGGTGTTATTTGTACTGGTGTTAAAATTGTCAAAGATTTGTTTGTGCCAGTGCTAGAATTGTGTAGGTTTTATTTATGCCAATAATTAACATGTTTTGGTTAAATTTGTGCCAGTGGTAAAATTGCTTATGTGTTTTGAAGATGTCAAAAATTTGGCTGTTGGATGAATTTGTGTAGGTTTTAAGACATGTTTGACTAAGATTGAGTAAAGATGGGGGGGACAGGGCGACGTGGAGGCGATTTGTTTGTGGCCACCCCGAACGGGATTGAGGCGTCTGGCATAGATAGATAGAAAGATAGGTTAGGCTGGGTTAGGGTAGATCAAATGATGTTTAATGCCGTCTGTCCAATGACGTGGTTTTTTTCTTGCCTGCCAGACAATTTTTTTCAGCTCTTGAGATACTTTTCAAACAGGTTAGGTTAGATGCAGCCTCCGTGTCCCCCTCACTACACTAGGTCTTCCCACAGCTGAATAAAGTCGCTGAAGTTAGCAAGAATAAAACAGTAAAAGCCACCAGATTGATGGATTAAAAATTGTTGAGGCTTGGTTAGGTTAACCTAGAGCCGCTTACATTACTCTCTCTAATCTGATATTTATAATTCCCTTTATTTTTTGTACCTGACATTTTATTTAGCGCAGGAGAGTTTTATAACGACTTTATTTAGCTTAGGAGAGTTGTAGAACGTTTGTATTCAGCTTAGGAGAGTTGTAGAACGTTTGTATTCAGCTTAGGAGAGTTGTAGAGCTTTTGTATTCAGCTTAGGAGAGTTGTAGAACGTTTTTATTCAGCTTGAGAGAGTTTTAGAACGTTTTTTATTCAGCTTAGGAGAGTTGTAGAACGTTTTTATTCAGCTTAGGAGAGTTTAAGAACGTTTTTATTCAGCTTAGGAAAGTTTAAGAACGTTTTTATTCAGCTTGAGAGAGTTTTAGAACGTTTTTTTTTTTTGAGCTTAACAGAGTTGTAGAACATTTTTATTGAGGTTAAGGGGTTTAGAACGGTTTTATTCGGCATAGAGAATAAAGAACAATTTTAATTTTCTAAGAGAGAACTAAGTCTTAGAAAAAACTTAGAACGATTTTAGTCAGCTTAGGAAAGACAGCCAATTTGTTCTGCTTAAGAGAGACAGAACGGTTTTATACAACATTTGAGCGACTTGGAACGATTTTATTCAGCATAGTAAAGACAGAACTGGCGGGGTTAGGTGCATCGTCCATTGGTCTGCCACTACAGGTGCGATCTCCCATATTGAGTAAAGCTGTCTGGAGGTAGCAAAACTAAAATATAAAAAGCGTCATAGAATGGACGTAGTTGTGTATGGGGAATATTAGATTAGACTAGGCTATGGTTACGTTAGGTTGGTTAGATTAGGTTAGTAATCGTGTTGGGGAAAATTAGATTGTACCAGGCTGTGGTAATGTTAGATTGGTCAGATTGGGATAGTTGTGTTAGGATGTGCAAGTCTAGATTAGTTTGTGCAGGCACAGGCTCATTTAATGTGAACCTTTTTGACTGCAGGCTAGAATAAAATTGGACTAGGATAAGGAATAGACTGGGTTAGGCTGTGGTTGTTAGATTAGTTAGGTTAGTTTTGTTAGGATGTGGAAGTCTGGATTGTTATAGTAATAGTTGCAACCCCAGGCGCATCTGACTGCGACCCCAGTTGACTAGAAGGTATTTAACTGATATACCGATAACTTGTCATGGTTGGCTAGCAACTTGCACTGTAGGGTATTAGGAGGAAAGGTGCAGTAATTATGATTTACCATTATTTTCCCGTTAATTGTTGCATGGTAGGATATTTTTTTTTTAAATAAATAGGCCGGTATTACCATATTTTTGTTTATTATAGAATATAGGTATTTGTTTTATGTAGCTACGGTATTTATGTATTTTTATGTGGTTTGGGACAGGTAGACATTTTTTGTTGTTGTTGTATACCGTAAATGTTGCTTGGTATGACGATTTTGTGAATAGCCTAATTAGAGATGCTGATGTTATAAGGTAACCAGTACTTTGCTGCTAATCATCATTTGGTTACATGCACTTGCGTACCATATTCTGCCTAGCTACATATTTGTGCTGTTTATTTTTATTACTTGTTATTTCATTATCTATTCGTTCTGTATATTTATAACGTTTCTTGATAATCGTTAGCTATTTCATCTACTGTACATACTCGTTCTATATATTTTGCTACGTCATTTACATATGCAAGGCTTGGTGAATGAGTTTAGGAATGTGTGTAACGGAATCAACGGTGGGTGTAGGGAAGAGTAAGGTTATGGTCAGAGATCGGATTGAAATGTTATTTACGCCATTTTAGCTTTTTTATATATTACGTGTTTGCACTAAAATATATGACGGTAGAACTAAAATATGTAGTTTTAATCAGTGCTTTATTTCGGTGAAAATTCAGGAAAACAAAATCAGAAATGATACCAACCAATCCTGCATCCAAGGGGGACAGGGGTGGATTATCCCTGAAATCTATTGACATTTCAAAACAGTAGCTTATATAATACCGAATGATCAATTGATCGTATCAGCAAGCCATAAACTGACATTAAGTACATATACCGTAGCTAAAAAATGAGAAAAAAGGAAAGGAACATATGATTAACTTTTTGAATTAGCTAACAATTCCACCCTAAATAAAATTCTGGCTACAGACCTGTATACAAAACATAGTACTGTAAGATGAAGCTCAGACTGCAGAACGATTGTAAAAACAGTTTGTAACCATGATTTTGTTCAGATTTTCTTCTGTAAGACGCTGTCTTCTGTCAGTCATTACCAGAGATCTGATAAACATGTTATGTAGGCCATTTTGGTGCATCTTTAGTGGAAATCATAATTTTTTTTTTTTCTTTGCAGAAAACGTGAGAAAATATTTTTTGTGCTTCACATATTTTCCTGATCTCTGGTTATGGTGTTTGAGAGAAGTGAAGTCACTGAATGTACAGTGAGGCTGGATGAGGAGGAAATGGAAAATGTGATTGCGTGTAAGTACTTGGGTAGTGTGATGAGTAAGGATGGAAGTTTAGTGAGTGAAGTGCTTGGACGGGTACAACAGGGAAGAAAGGTGGTTGGTACTTTCAAAGCAGTGATAAGGAACACAGATGTGAGCATGGAAGTAAAAAAGGCAGTGCATGACAGTATCGTGATACTAACTCTAACGTATGGAAGTGAAGTTTGGACCATGTTGGAAAGACGCAAGTCAAGAGTGAGAGCAGTGGAAATGAGTTATTTGTGAGGAGCATGTGGAGTTACATAGAGAGACAGACTGATATTATCCGTGTGGTGACGACCATGGTGGATTTAACACCCCCAAATAAGAGGAATAATTAAGAAAATACTATTCATTCATGTCTCTCGTCATTAGTAGTATTGCAACAACTAGTTCCTATAAAATCAAAAACCACAATCTATCTATTCATCCATCTATCCATCCATTCATTCATTCATCATCATCATCATCATCATCATCATCATCATCATCATCATCATCATCATCATCATCATCATCATCATCATCATCAAGATTAATAATAATAATAATCATCATCAGCAGCAGCAGCAGCAGCAGCCATCGAACTGCGAGCTCCGGTGTAGGCCTGCTTAGTGAAGCTGTTGGGAGGCGAGTGTCAGCCACCTTGTCGACCACCTCTTCTATATAATGCACTAGCGGTCGTGCAAGTACCAACCGGATCCATTTAAATTTGATTTCAGGCCTCAGTGGTTGTATGGCGGTTGATGCAATGCTTGTACGATGGGTGATTGGTGGGTTTTGGCACTTAGAGAAAACGGCCGTGACAGCGACAAATTCAAGGGATAACTTGTTCATATGCAGACATTCTGTCTGTCTAACACTTAGGCATTCATATCATGCACTGTGTGGGTGGTGCCTCACTGACGTGACTGACTGTGTCTTCTATTCTCTAGGTGCATCCTTCAAGTTTGCTGCTCGTGCATATGAAGGCAGAAATACCTTGGAATAGTGGAATTTGCCTTCACGATTTATGGAGGCGACTCCCGGAGCACAGCAGAGGAGATGCTCTCGCAACAGGATGGAAATTGCCCTGATAGGTATGGAGAAAGCTTTCCTGAAATGGGGGGGGGGGAGATCAGAGGGACAGAGAAAGCAATGGCCCAGCAAAATAAGTGATAATGTATGTGTATGCAGACGTCCATTAAAATTAGAAGATGTAGAAGCAAAACTGACAGTTGCCTAACCCCCCAATTTTTTTTTTTTTTTTTAAACTGCCAGAGAGAGAGAGAGAGAGAGGGAGGTTTGGTATGGTTCAGGTAGGTTAGGGTTGGTTATGTTAGATGTGGTAAGAGTTGGTTGGGTTGCATTACATGTCTTCCTATCCGTTACATTAAAAAAAAAAAAAAAAAAATTAATTTTGGTGCTAGCTAACCTGCTCAACGTCTGCATTTACTTATACTACTATGCCTTCATTCATTCTCTTTCACAGAAATTAGGTGTGGACCTCTAAAAGAGGTCCGGGGGTGGTGATGGTTGTTGTGTGCTTTGCCGTGGCTAGGTGGAATAGTGCCATGCAGTTATGCACGCACCCTCTTAACCGCCGAAGCAGTAAAGGGTGCGCCCTTGTCTCTTCAGGGCGTACACCACGTCCATGGCGGTCACGGTCTTGCGCTTGGCGTGCTCAGTGTAGGTGACAGCATCGCGAATCACGTTCTCGAGGAACACCTTGAGAACACCGCGGGTCTCCTCGTAGATCAGGCCCGAGATACGCTTCACGCCGCCACGACGAGCCAGACGATGGATGGCAGGCTTGGTGATGCCCTGGATGTTGTCACGAAGCACCTTGCGGTGTCGCTTGGCGCCTCCCTTGCCCAGACCCTTGCCGCCTTTGCCTCAATCAGTCATAGTGTCTACAGCTGCTGCTCAGACCCAGTAGTAGTGAGTGTCTGCTCCGCTCCCAGCACCAACAATAATGACGACTCCGCTCGCCAACCACCCTTATATAACCCTGTGTCGGTCGTGCAAGTACGAACCTTATCCATCTAACCTTGATTTCAGGCCTAGGCCCCACCCCAGCTCTCAGGAGGCCAATCCTAGAGAGGTGTCGTAGCCAGGTCACGGCACCGGGCATGCCAAATTTTGCAAGCAAACCAGGAATTGCATCGAAAAGGCATGAACAGTAAATCACCGCCATGTACATCACACCCCGACCATTCAAACGCCGCCAGTCCTGAGACAGGCGGCATAAAAGACCGCTGCCAGGCACGGCGCGCACTCTGCTGCCTGCCTCCGCACTGACAACATCTCCTGTTCCTGACTACTACAACAAGGGTAACAGCTCTCCGGTTTGCCATTGATCAAGCTGCTCTGCCCTTTTGTATCACGCCAGTGCTTGAGGTGTTGCTGTTGTTGTTGCTTGCCGCCGTTTTTCAGACCACGCCTTGGTCTTCAGCCACAGTAGTGTATCGGGGTACACGCACTTGTGTGTACTCGCCCTGGTGTGGTTCTTTTTGCCTTCTATATTTCCTTTGTGGCCCTAGAGACCCCTGTTTAGAGTGGTACGAAGCCGAACTCCGCGGATTCCAGGCGCAGGCCTGGTTCACAAGGAGGCCCCTTAGAGGGGTGGTTATAGGAAGCCGCAGGGCGGGCCAAAACTCGATAGGGATAGGGTTAGGAAAGTCCTTCGGGGCAATAGTAGGGGTGTCTCGTCCTCTGCTAGCAGGGGGACAGTAACCGCTATTGTAGGTAGGCTCCTTCCTGCGTTCTGGGTGATTGTACGAGTGCTTGTGAGTGTGCCTGTGTGTGTGTATCGGCCGCCAGCTATGGCAGGCCGTACGGCGCCCTCGCCAAAGGGGCCGTTGAAGACTCCGCCGGCTTCCCGTGACCCTAGGCTTGCTTCGAAGATACCAGTTCCGTCTACTAATCCTGGCAAGTCGTCTCTGCAGATGTCTGGGAAGCGATCTCGACATAGGTCTGGGAGCAGCGCGGCTTCTGGATCGGGTGGCCCGCCTCCAGCCAATACTGTGAGAGTTGGCCATGCCGGTGGATCTTCTGCTTTGGGTACTCCCCCTCCTGCCTCTGCACCTCAGCGCAAGGTGCTCCGTAGCAGTGCGGATGAGATGGAGGGAATCCAGCCTACAAATCCACCATCTTGTGCCCCTTCTCAGTCGCGTCCTGCCTTGCCTCCTACATCTGCGGCTGGATCTGGGGGTGTGCCTGAGTCTGTTAGGGATGCGGATGATGATTTTGTCCTGGTGGAGCGTGGTGGCCGCCGTCAGCGGCGGGCTCATGCTGGGGGGGATTTTTCTGCGCCTGCTCCGGCTCGGTTCACACCGCCTGCACGTCCATCGGTATCGGTGAAGGCACCGCCCCCGCCTCGCTCTGTCTTCCCAGCCTTCAGGGTGCCCCAACAGGAGGGTTTTGCCACGTCTTACGATGCTGTGGCAGCCCTGGAGCGTCGCTTCCCGGATCTGACGGTGGTGAATCGCTTTGGGATGGACGGCTCTTGCGTCCTCATCCCACAGACGGAGACGGCTCACCGCCTGCTGAAGCTTGTGGCGGAGGACGAGGCGGCGGAAGTCCGATTAGTGGAACTATCGCCAGGCGGGCAAACTACAAGGGCTGTGGTGATGGGGTACCCGCGCCGCATGCTGCTCGAGATCCTCAAGCGGCACGATCTCGTGGAGGAAGCGGAGCGGTGTCAACACCAGAGGACACACGAGGAGACAGTGCAGGTGCGGGTGACCCTGCGGGGCCCCCTCGTCCCCTCTCTCGATCTCGGCAACTGGGGGACCTACTGGCTCCGTCCCTACACCCCGGAACCATTGAGATGCTACAGGTGTCAGCGCTACGGACACCACAGATAATCATGCAACAGGCCGATAGTCTGCGGGATGTGCAGCGGGGCGCACGATACCACGCAGTGCCTCGAGATATTCAAGGCAAAGGAAACGGTACGATCCCGGTGCCCCAACTGTCAAGGTGCTCACCATGCATGGCACGCAGCCTGTCCTGCCCGAGTGCGCAGGGTGGAGCAGGGACGGGAGTCCCAGGTCTCTTGGGTGCAGGAGCAGCAAGCGTCCTTGGCCACGACGGTTCCTCCAGGAACCTTTGTTTGGGGCCAACAACGCCTTGCTCCGACAAACGCCGCCTCACCTGTGGTAACCAACGAGGACTTCCCGCCACTGCCAGGTGCGGCAGTCGCCGTCTCGACGGTGGCGGAGGTGCACGCCCCCCCGCCGACGGGTCAACCCAAACCACAGAGGGTTCCTCGTCCCAGGCCTCCTGCTTCTCCTGTGCCCTCCCCTCAACCTCAGTCACAGGTGAAAGGATCAACCGACCATGGGTTTGTTCTCCAAGCCATGGGGGAAATGATGATCGGCATCGTAGGCCTCCTGGCAAATGCACTTCCCCTCACCTGCCCCAAGGAGGAGCTGCTGGGTGCAGCACAGGCGTTGGTCTCAGGGGTACTGGCCAAGGTCGGTGGTGGGGTGGCGCTGGCGCAGCAACCCCAGGACTCACCCGTGTTGCGGCAGCCCCAGGGAGAGCCACAGGTGACACAGGTGCCCGCCGAGGCCCAGGGGAGCCAGTCAACCCCGACTCCCGAGGAGATGCGGGGCAGGGCCAGAGACAGGGGCCGCAGGGAGGGCCGCGGCCCTCGTGTGAGGAGGGCGTCGGAGGGAGAGCGGAACAGTCCGAGACCGCGTTCCCCCGTGGTCTCACGGGCGTCCCTCGGGTCGCCCCGTGTGTCGCGGGAGGAGGCGGGGACGCGACTCCGCCTCTCCCCAGACAGAGCATCCCCGACCCCATCAGAGTCTTGCAGTGGAACTGCGTCGGCGCGATGAGCAAGCTCCCACTCCTCCAGGAGATTGCTGCTCATGACCGGCCACATGTGTTTATGCTGCAGGAGACTCTGCTGGGGGAGAGGTCCCCTTTCCGGCTGCAGGGATACACCACTCATCTCCTCCCCCATGTGCGGGGTGAGACTAGGGGTTGTGCCATCCTTGTCCAGGACCACATCGCTTCCACAGTTTGTGAGCCTGCTCCATTCTGTGGAACTGATGTTGAGGTTCATGGTGTGCGTTTTCAACTTGCTGAGTCATCCCTTACAGTGTACAACATCTACCGTGGTGCCAGTGCAGCCCTGGAGTTGGGGGACTTGTTCTCCCAGGCTACCAGGGAGCCTGTGCTTATAGGGGGCGACTTCAACGCGCACCATGACCTCCTGCAGTCCCCGCAGAGGTCTAATGAGGCAGGACGGCACATTGCATTGGTGTTAGAGGAGGTGGCTGGTGTGTCCTTGCTGACGGACCACCCATCAGGACCCACTCATGTTAGGGGGGGGGCGTCTGGACCTGACGTTCATGTCGGATCCGCTTATGGGTTCGGCATGTTGGTCCATACACCCCACCCTTATGAGTGACCACTATGCTATTGTGGTGGAGTTGGGGTTGGCTTGCCTCCCTCCCCCCGAGCCGCCACATAAGTGGGATGTGGAGAGGGCGGACTGGGTGGCTTTTGAGCGTGCCCTCGTCCGTCTTTTCTCCTCGTCCCACCACCCCTCAGACTTGGAGAGTTTTGCGGATCTGGTGGCCAGCGTCTTTGGGCAGGCCGCTTCAGAGGCAATTCCCCAGAAGCGGCGGTCCACAAGAGTTTACCGAGACGGATGGTTTTACTGCGACCGGGTCAGGTAGCTGAATAGGCGGCTGAATGCGGCGCGCCGCGATTAACGACGGCGTCGCGGCTCACCCCTGCGCAGGCGCTTAGAGGCTGTGTCGTGACACGTGCTGGTTGAAAAGCGTCGCATTCGGGAGGAGGCATTGGTTCGGTGGTGCCGGACTCTGGGTGCTCACACCACTCTCCGAGAGATGTGGAGGAGGCTGCGATCCTTCACCAACCCTCGCCCCTCTCGTCCGCCTTCACATCCTGACCCGGTCTCAGAGGCTGACCGATTGGCTAAACACTTTGCGGATCGCTCTGCTTCCCACAATCTTCCGCAGTCCGTCGGGGCCACTCTGGAGGGGTTGTCAGACTCTCGTGCTGCGGCCGTCCGGGAGGCTTGCTCCCAACCTGATGAGGCTGACTGCCCCATCACGGTGGGCGAGCTCCTGGCGGCTCTGCGGCGCAGGGCCGACACTGCTCCGGGCCTCGACGGCCTTACGTATTCCATCCTTGCGCATGCGGGGGATTGTGGTAAGGCGTGGTTGCTGGATCTGCTCAATCTCTCCGGGTCTTAGGGGCTTTTGCCGCGGTCATGGAAGACGGCTGTTATCCACCCCATCCCGAAGCCAAACGACCCAGGTGCCATGCGCCCCATCTCCCTCCTCAGTTGTATTGGCAAGACAGCTGAGAGGGTGGTGCGGGCGCGGCTGTCGTGGCGTCTGGGGCCGTTACACCTGAGGATTTTTGCATATCACCGGAAACGTAATGCTGCACAATGTCTGGCATCATTCCTCGGGAGCTTCGGGGTCGAGTGGGAATGGCTGTCTTTCTTGATCTCGAGAAGGCGTTCGAGCTGGCTAATCCGTTAGTCATCTTGAGCGGCCTTGTGGCTCGAGGGATCGGAGGCAGGCTGCTATCGTGGGTCAAGGATTTCTTCCTTGACAGGGCTGCTAGCGTCCGCTTTCAAGGTAGTTTTTCCCCGGCATACTCCCATCCAAATGGCACGCCGCAGGGCAGTGTGCTGAGCCCTATCCTTTTCAACATTCTCGTTGAAGGGTTGTTGGATGTGGAGTATGGCCGGGGGTCGCTTCTTGCTTATGCGGACGACCTGGTTCTAGTCTTTTCAAGGAGAGACTGCTACACACAGGCCAATGAGGCCCTCTCGCGGCTCTATCGACGGTCGGCGGAGCTGGGGTTGAAGGTAAATATGGCGAAGACCCGCTATATGCCTTTTGCCCTCAGCCCGCCGGCCTTCCTGATGCTGTTGGGAGGACACCCTCTAGCCTGTGTGACGACCCACAAATACCTGGGGGTCTGGATGGACTCGGGGCTGAAATTCGCCTGTCATGTTAGATACCTGAGGGAGAGGGCTCGATCTCGGATGGCGGCTCTCCGCTTCCTTTCCCGGAAGAGCCTGGGGGCCTCTTTTGAGGTCCTCAGAACCTTCTATATTCATGCCATCCGGTCGGTCATCGACTTCAGTGCTATCTGCATGACAGGCTTGGCCTCAGATAGCCGCCTTGCTGAAAGTGGTTCAGAATGACGCAATGAGGATAATGCTTCATGTCCCCATGTGGACACGTCTAGTCAATCTCCGTTTGGAGTGCGGCCTCCCCTCGCTTCGCGGTAGGGTCGTGCTCCGCGCTGCTGCGGTCATCTTGCAGCTTGTGCAGCATAGGCCCCGGTCTCGGCCCTGTTTAAGCGGCTTCTTTTGCGGCCGCCTGATCCTTGCCCGCGCAGGGACTGGGTCCGTGGGTTGGTTGCCGCGCTGCATGAGCTGGGAGCGGCCACTGGTATTTGCAAGGAGCCTGACACGCCCTGTGTGGGCTACACTGAGCCACCGCCCTGGACGTCTCCGCCTATTCAAGTCGTCGTTCCGACTGCTGGCGGAGGGCGAAATGCTGTCCCTGCTCTCCTTCGGCGGGAGGCCTTGGCGCGGATAGAGGCTCTGCGGCGCCCAGCATCCGCAGACTACTATACCGATGGCTCGGTCTCTGCCGACGGGGCTGCGGGGGCAGCCTTCGTATGCGGGCTGCGGTGGTATCGTGGCGCGTCACACAGGGTGTGTCTGTCTTTCAGACAGAGCTTGTGGCCATATTGGGGGCACTGCGGCATGCAAGCCAGCATGCCTCCACCCATGTGGTGGTACATTCTGACTCACTTTCAGCGATTCAGGCTGTCCATTCCGGATCCCTGGGGGACAACCCCCTCCTCCTATCCTCAATTTATGTATGTGCGGCCAGAGTTGTCAGTGACGGGGGTCGGTGACCCTCCACTGGGTACCAGGCCATGTAGGACTCAAAGGTAATGAGCATGCGGATCAGGCGGCGCGGCTGGCGTGCTCGCTCCGGGAGGTGTCTTTTGTCCTCCCGAGCGGGACGCATCAGATCCTTCAGCCGCTCAGGTCCACTGTCATGCGGTGGGCCCGGGAGGAGCATCAGGTTTGTGTGGCAGAAGGCTCTCGTTCTGCTACTTGGTACGCGGCGGCTACCCGCTGTGAGCCTCTGCCACCACTGCCTGATGTTCCCAATGCTGTCCTGGTCCACATTCATCGGATGCATCTGGGCTTCCTGTGCTACAGGCAGACAGCTCTAGCCCGGCCGGACCCGTGCGACTTTTGTCTGGAGTTGGAGGAGGAGCCTCTCCTACATTATGTCCTGCGGTGTCCGGTGACGCATGCCTTCCGATCCTGCTTGGCCCGCACTTTTGTTTGGTCCGGGGAGGACCTGCGGGACGCCTCCGCTGTGATTGCGGGGGTCCCTCTCCCCACTTTGACACGGGTGGTAACCTGATACCCGCCTCCTCGTTAGTCTGTCTATGCCAGTTTGGCATGACCCCTAACGGGCTCCAATTTGCCCGTGCCTCGGCCTCTGGGCCGGGGCGAATATCCCACCACCACCACCACCACTGCGCGGCGCGCCAACACTCTCGCTCTTCTCGCTCGCTCAGTCACGCTCAGCCATGGCTCGTACCAGGCAGACTGCACTCAAGTCCACTGGGGGCAAGGCCCCTCGCAAGCAGCTGGCCACCAAGGCCGCTCGCAAGTCCGCCCCTGCCACCGGCGGCGTCAAGAAACCCCATCGTTACAGGCCTGGCACTGTGGCCCTGCGTGAGATCCGTCGCTACCAGAAGAGCACTGAGCTGCTTATAAGGAAGCTGCCATTCCAGCGTCTCGTCCGTGAGATTGCCCAGGACTTCAAGACTGACCTGCGCTTCCAGTCCTCTGCCGTCATGGCTCTGCAGGAGGCGTCTGAGGCCTATTTGGTCGGTCTCTTTGAGGACACCAACCTGTGTGCCATCCACGCCAAGCGTGTAACAATCATGCCTAAGGACATCCAGCTGGTCCGCCGCATCCGTGGCGAGCGCGCCTAAGGCGAGAGGCCCCTCACCTCGATCGAAAGAAATCTCGGCCCTTTTCAGGGCCAAAACCCTTTTTCAAAGAGAGATGATGACAGACCCTCAGTTTAGGTTTCCATATATCAGCTCTTGCTTTTCCGCACACACACACACACACACACACACACACACAAATGAACTCCATTACTTACCTACATGCATGCATTCATTCTTTTTTTTTTTAATTTTTTTTTTTTGAAGGGGGGGGGAAATACTTGCCTATTCGTTTATTTCTTTTATTGATCTGTTGTTCACGTCGCAGTTTTTATTTTCGTTATTTGCCTGTTTCTTTTACTTACTCATTGATTCACTCACGCCCTCATAAAGGTACACAGGTTTGCACAACGAGAAAGTCATTCCCGCTGCATATTAGGAGATGCTCTCTATATCCGTCATGAACGCACGGTGAATCCTTCAGTTACTATGCTGGAAAAAAAAAAAAAAAAAAACTGAACCCATCGATTTTCGCCTGCTGCAGTTGTGCTCGTGTGTCTATGTTTATACTGTACCTATGTATTTGTGTGTCTTTGTGAGCATGTATGTCTATGTGTACGGACGTATGAGGACACACACACACACACACACACACACACACACAAACGGACGAATGAACTGTACTTATATAGTTACATACATGCATTCATTCATTCATCCTTTTTTCAATCATTCATTTCCTTTTTGTGGGGGGGGGGGGGGCGGAGGGGCAACTTGCCTATTCGTTTATTTCTTTTGTTGATCTGTTGTTAACGTCGCAGTTTTTGTTGTCGTTATTTGCCTGTTTCGTTTACTTCCTGATCGATTCAGTCACGCCCTCATAAACGTACACAGGTTTGAACAAGGAGAAAGGCATTCCCGCTGCATATTAGGAGACTCTCTGTACCCGTTATGAAGGTTTGACAGTGGCCACGAACGCACGTTAAATCCTTCCGTTAATATACTGAGGAAAAAAAAGAAAAAAAAAAGATTTTTACCTGCAGTTGAGCGTGTGTATGTATGTATGTATGTATGAATGTTGTATGTTTATACTGTACGTGTGTGTGTGTGTGTGTGTGTGTGTGTGTGTGAGCATGTATGTCTGTGTGTACGGAGGTATGAGGGCTTGTGTGTATGTGAGCATGACTTAGTGTGTACGTACATGTGTAGGTCACTGCGTACACAGTATAAATGTATTTGTGCACATGTGTTGGTGTATGTACGTACAGATTGTAGACTGACATGAATATGCATGATACGATGTCATGCCTGTATTTACTGTACGCCTGTTGAGTGTGTGGGTTGGTACAGTCGGCCTAAGAAGTGCCGGCGGAGTATCCAGAAGTTTTCGGTCAGCGATAGTGTCCATACTCTTCCTTATATCTGTACGAGGTGAAACCTAATACGTAAAATTGTTACAAAAAACAATAAATCCATGGCCAGTTATCTGTATATTTCCAAATTATTGTAGGAAGCAGTTGGTTAGTTACGATAATAGGAATTCGTAAACGGAACTAATTGATGTTTCACAACTGTCGCTCAGGGTGAGTCGGGAATAATGATTTTGTGGCGTTCAAATCTAGCATGGTAACAGGCAGTGATTTTTGGGTAGCGTAAGACTGAACCAAAGGGAGCTTCAATAAACATTGGAAATGATTAATTATTAGTTATAAAATAATTTCCGTTAAAATACTAGGGAATAATTTCAAGTCATTTATTTCCGTTTCCAATGTCTCCATGGACGACGACAGAAAGAGGGAAGGAGGCGTAAGCCAGTAAGCTATTTTCAATGTTTCGATCAACACGCACGAAAGGAGATAACATTCATTCAAGGACATGCAGTTATTACACTGCCTTTGGCCAGTTTCCCATGAAGAAAAATCTCAGGATTATTTCATCTAAGACAGAGGGCTATCGGTGGGGAAAAAAAAAAAAAAAAAAAAAAGGCCTACCGTACATCAGAGTCGGAGCTCCTTGGAGAATGCTACCTTCTGTCAGTGTCTGATATCCTCAGTGCATAATCGATTCGCAAGAGTAATAAAATGCAGAGGTTCATAAACAAATCATTGAGTTCAAAACTTCCAAATAAGCATTTTCTGTTGAGCAGGACATTAGAGTTTATTTAGAAAAAAAAAAAAAAAAAGTGACTGGGAGTTATAGGCGTACTGGCCACCGCGCGCGAAGTTAATACATTTCACATTCATTCAAATCGGGAAAGATAACTAAGTGTTACCATCTAATATATCACTGCCTCCTGTTATTCATTTTACATCATTATTTTCGCGATATAATATATACGTTATTTGGCATGACGTGATGAAGGCATTGAATGTTTACCTTATATTCACTGTTTTCATAGAACGTATGGCAGTGGAGAGTGACCGAAGCAATCTGAAACTGTGCCGTCACTTCTTGGGGCGACGGTACGTTGTTGTTGTTGTTGGTTCTCCAGATGAATAAGAAGGCGCGCACGCCCATATTTACTCTTTTATTTTGACTGTATTGTTTTAACCCCCAACCCTAGTTCAAAACATTTCGATTGTGCCTACGTGCCCATCCCAAACCACCGTTGCGGAAAAGGAAGAAAGAAAGAAAGACATGAAGGGAGAAAAGAAAAGGAAGAAAGACATGAAGGGAAAAAAGAAAGCGAGAGAGAGAGAGAGAGAGATAGAGGGAGAGAGAAAAAGGTCGATAAACCAGAGTTCCTGAGAGGATAATTTGTAAGTCTGTCTTTCCCCTTTTTATCGAGAATCTTGTGGCTCCGATTGGAGCCGGAAATGTTGAAATGGCCAAGAGCGTAACCTCTCTACTTTGAGGAGGTGTACTTGGTGACAGCCTTGGTGCCTTCAGACACGGCGTGCTTGGCCAGCTCGCCAGGGAGGAGCAGCCTGACGGCCGTCTGGATCTCCCGGCTGGTGATGGTTGAACGCTTGTTGTAGTGTGCCAGGCGTGAAGCCTCTGCAGCAATGCGCTCGAAGATGTCATTCACGAAAGAGTTCATGATAGACATCGCCTTGGAGGAAACGCCGGTGTCAGGGTGGACCTGCTTGAGCACTTTGTAGATGTAGATGCTGTAGCTCTCCTTCCTCCTACGCTTCTTCTTCTTGTCTCCCTTGGCAATGGCCTTCTGGGCCTTGCCAGCCTTCTTAGCAGCCTTTCCGGAGGTCTTGGGTGGCATGGCGTCGCCGAGTCAGACGGTATGTGCACGGTGCGGGAGCGAGTGAGAGACTGAGTCGACATGGGGGACGCGTTCGTTCGTTCGTTGACGATTTCCTCCCTATGGGGTGGGCCGGGCCTTACATTAGCCCATTCGGTGGTTTTTTGACTGGTTTTCTTTGTTGGTTGTGTGGGCTGTTTTTGTGGGGAAAGAAACCACCGTGGTGGTTCTGTATGGCCTTTTTTTTTTTTTTTTTTTTTTTTTATAGATAGCTCACAGGTGCATCATATGCCTGCACACGTTGATGTATAAAAACATCCGCGCATGCAGGCACAAACACAGGAGTGATTTTAGAGTGGGAGGGTATAATGGAACAGGTGACCAGGTGACCGTTAGGCGCGGGGATTAGCGGGGATTAACGGTACCTGAACCGTATGGAAGGGGGCATGGTGACTGAGACAGTTGTGGCTGCCTGACTGAGTGATTTTAAAAGGGTGGGGGGAAGTGTGCAGTGATGTTTGCTAGGGTTGTTATGGGTGTATTAGCAATCACTGCAGCAGCTGCTTGTTTAAGTGTCTCCTCGGGGCTGGCTGCCGTATTTATGCGGGGCGTATCTGGGTTGGGGAGATTGACAGGTCTGTTAAATTTATTGGTGTTTCGGCAGCCGAGAATATAGTGGAGAAACGGGAATGGGGTATCAGTGTTGCAGTTTTCACACGTGCTGGGTTGTGCCTCATTTGTGAGTATATGGGCTTTACACTTATATTCCAAGCGGAGGCATATATTTTTAGGTGTTCTGCTTTTGAATTTGTTAATAGCATTTATTGGCTCATATTTTGTAGCGGCAGCATACCATATTGCAGAAGGGGAGCCCGCCTGGACTTGATGCTCGTGTTCTGAGCGGTTGATTGTTGCTGCCTGCATTTTAATTGTTCTTTTGATCTGAGTGAGGCTCGGTGTTATGTCAACCTGAACGTGTGAATATTCCGTGGCTTCTTTGGCTAGTTGGTCTGCTAATTCATTCCCTTTGATACCTACATGGCTGGGTATCCAATTAATTGTTATAGTTCCGCCAGCATCTCGTATTTCTTGCGCGGTGGCGATTATGTCAGTAATTAAATGAGTGTTATCAGATGGCTCCTGTTTTCTTAGCGTTTGTATTGCGCTGGCGGAGTCTGTATGGATGATTGTATGGGATGTTGGGTTGATGTGTAGGGCATCGTCCATGGCGGTAAGAATTGCAATTAATTCAGTCTGGAGTGTAGAGGCTCCATCTGATACACGCAGGCCAAATGAGTGTTCTTGGCATACGACTGCCGCACCTGCTTTATTGTTATTCACAGAGCCGTCTGTATAGTATGTTGATGAGTTGGGGGAGGTGAGGGAGGCAATTTGCATTAAGCTCTCTTGGCGTAATTGTTGTATGGGAGTGAGGGCTTTAGGGGGAGAGCTTGTAATGATAAGATTGAATAGGGGGGGATCCCAAGGAGGGCGGGGATGATACGCTACACTTGGTTCATCTGGGGGGAGATTTATGATGGGATTTAGGTTAAAGGAGTGAATGGCTTTTGCGGCGCAGTGACTCCAGGTGTTGTTTAGGACGTCGGGGTGTAGGTTAGCAGCCGCCTTTAATCGTGTTGTAAGGGGGAGGGGGGAGTTTTTACGTGTAAGCTTGGCTGCCAAGCTAGCGACTCTTGCTTTGATTCTGATGTTAATAGATTCGATGTTGCATTCCATTCTGAGGTTGCAAAGCCGTGTCCACATTGGTGATCCCGTCATAATTCTTAGTGCCTCATTCTGTATAACCTCCAGTTTGTCGGCTAATTTTGGGTTGATGGTGGGTAAGGCAGGCGCTGCGTAATCAATAATAGATCTTATTGCCTGAATATAGAAAAGACGTAAGACTTTAAATGAAGCTCCTTCACCTTTGCCAGCTAAAGATCTAAGGGCGTTGAGGCGTAATTTGGTGATATCTCGGAGGTATTTTATTTCTGTGTCAAAGGTGAGGTTTCTGTCCATGTATACCCCTAGGTACCGGTGGGTGTTGACGTACTCTATAAGAGAGTTACCGAGGAACAGCTGTTTTGGTGGGGTTGGAATTTTGATGGGGAGGGCCTTAGTTTTGAGTGGATTTATTTTCAGGCCTAATTCTCTACATTTTTTATGCAGGATGTCGAGTGCTTTTTGCGCTTTCTGTGAGTAGCGCCCCCCATATATTACTAGAGTTATATCATCAGCATAACACAGAAGGCGGGCTTCTTGGCCCAGGTCGAGATAAAGGAGGCATTCAATTAATGTGTTAAAAAGGGTGGGGCTTATGATGCTTCCTTGTGGAGTGCCATTTGTGTGATTATATGCTTCTGAAAGATGGCCTTGGAACCTGACTTTGGCCTTGCGACCTGAGAAAAAGCTTTCAAGCCAGCGCAGAAGGCGACCCTTAACACCCTTGCTTGCAAGGGTGGCAAGGATGGCCTCGGGACATGCCAGCTCAAAAGCTTTTTCCAGGTCTATGAAAATGGCTAGGCCTTTACCTCCCTGAGCTCTGATAAAAATGAGCTAAGGCATTCAGCTGTGCCCTTGCCTTTTGTGAAGGCGAAGATGTGGCTATGTGGTGATGGGGTGACCCAGTCAAGGCGGCTTTTAACCATTCTTTCGGTGGTTTTGCAGAGACAACTAAGAAGAGAGATGGGTCTGTAGGTGGTGGGATCGAGAGGCTTGGGGATGGGATGGATTATAGCCTCCTTCCATTGAGATGGAATAATGCCTAAATGCCACGAGTGATTGATGAGGTCCAGAAAGGCTGTTTTAGCAGTGTTCCCCGCATGATAAATCATGGAATATGTAATTCCATCTGCTCCAGGGGCTGTGTCTGTGCTTGTTTTTAAGGCCCTGTTTAGCTCATCTAGGGTGAAGTTTTGATCAGAGGGGGAAGGTGTATTCTGGCTTTCTCTAATCAGCTGTTCTCTTACGGGGTGTAGTGTGTCTTGAGTTTGCCTCGTTAGTAGTGGCAGTTGATTTGGGGAGGTTCTCTGTGCAAAGTTGTCAGCTAAACGTTCTGCCTCTCCTTGTGGGTCAGGGCGTGTCGGGGGGCGGGGGTTAGAAAATGCCTTTAATTTTCTCCATATACTGCTTGTTGTTGAATGAGCTCCCAATGTCTGGCACCACTCTAGCCATTTTTGCTCCTTAAGGGAGTTTTTCTCATCTATGGAGTGTCTGATTACCGACTGTAAGTAACTTAGGCTTTCAGGGGTGGGGTTTGCTCTATGTATTTTCTTGGCCCTGTTTAATCTTTTATTTAGTTCTCTGACCCTGTCGCAATAATACCAATAATCACGGTGTAGGTGTTTGGGGGGGCTGGTGGTGGGTATGGCTTGAGTGGCTGCAGTGTGGAAAGCATTGGTAATGAGGGTCGCATGTTCCTCGAGGTCAATGGGGGGGTTGATGTTGCAGGAGTCTTCTAATATAGAGGTGAAGTGGGCCCAGTCGGCTTTTTAACATTCCATTTGGGTGGGAGGTTGGGGGGTTTGGGGAGCTTAGCAAGATTAACAGAGCAGAGGATTGCGTGATGGTCTGAAGCAAGGGAGGGGTGTATTTCCCATTTAGCTAAGTTTGCAATGTTAGTAGTAATCATGGTAAGGTCTAATCTGACCCCTCTCAAGTGAGTGGGAGATTGAGGGTCATTTAAAAGAGATATTTCGGGGGTATTATCTAATGCGGTTATGATGTGGCGCCCTGTTGGATTGGTGTTCCTGGAGCCAAGACGTGGATGGTGGGCATTAAGGTCACCTCCAAGTAGCACATGATCTGTTATTGATGTGGCAAGGACCTCGTCCAGGTTTAGCTGTGCGTTGGGGGGGCGATATATATTATATAAATGTAATTGGGTGGTTGCAAGGGTGATGGAGTGTCCTTGTACTTCCACGCCATCTCCGCAGTCAGGCAGGGGGTGAATGGGTTTGTTAGGGATGTGGTTTTTTATATACATTGCTAAGCCCCGGGGGCCCCCTCGGGAATGGGGGAGTGTAAAGGAGGTGAAGCCTCGAATTTTGATAGATTTATGGGCGGGGATGAGGGTTTCTTGGAGGAGGATAACATCAATTTGGTCTTTGTGCGCTGTTTCTTCTAGAAGGGAGCGCTTGTTCTGCGCACCCTGGGCGTTCCACTGAAGGATTTTAATGTGAGGGGGGGTTGGGGGATATTGTGGAGGTGGGGGGGAGGGTGTTGGAGTGTTTACATGTCCATGTTGTCTGTCCATATTAGTGTTTGGGTGTCTGTGTCTGATGGCGTTTGTGTCGGTGATGTGTGTTTTGAAATTGGCGAGCGTGAGTGTGATTTTGACGAGATGTTAGTGTCTATGTTTTCACGTGTGGAGGAGCGGGGCTCGTGGTGTGTTCTGGTGGGGGATGTGGCTGATGGGGATCTGTGTGAGGAGGTGTTTTTCCAGCTGTTTGTGGAGTGTCGGTGTCTGCTTCTGTTGCGGCGCTGGTGTTGTGGGTGTTTGGAGTGGTGTGATGGAGTGTCTGATTGTGGTTGTGTGGAGGTTGTGTTGTGTGTTGTCTTTTGTTTGGGTGTGTGTGTGAGAGTGGTGTTGTGGTTCTCAACAGGTGTTGGTGTTGATGTGGGTAGAGGGCTGTCAGTGTTTGCGTCGGGGGGAGTGGAGTGATTGTGGAAGGAGTGGATGGAGTCATGGAGCACTTTGGTAAGGTCGGTGGTGGGAACTGGTTTGCCTATCAAGGTGGATAGATAGGCAGCTATGCCCTGGGCGATGGTGTTCGAGATGAGAATGAGGTCTTGGCTACTGAGGGTGGGGGGGGGTGAGGGTTGAGGGGTGGCTGGTGGTGGAGTCTGGGTTTGGGTGGATGCAGTAGTTTGGGTACTGGCGTGTTTAAGGGTGGTAGAAGGAGGTGAGGGAGGGGGGGCAGTTGGTGAGGTTGGGGGGTGAGTGGGGGGGGTCTGGGGGTTGGGGGGGTATTGGGTGAAGTCCTGCTTGGGGTTGGCAATTGGGGGAAATTGCCTGTAGTAAGAGAGGGGTGGTTAGCGCCTTTGTTCTGTTGCCCCCACTTAAAGGTGCCTAAAGGGGCAGGGGTGATGATATTTTTTTTTTTTTTTTTATGTGTCCGACTCTGGGCATAGGCTTCACAGCCTGCTATCAAGGCCCAGCAGTCCTCCTACATACCATACACCTCTACATGTCACCACTTCGGCGCTAACACCCACCGTCCATATTGAATACATGCTAGGGCTGTCTCATACAGGACTGGTGTATTGGTATTAGCGGGGGTATTTTTACGACATGTCGGCGGGTCTTCTGGTAGATCAGTAAAGCCTGATTTAATGAAATTCAAATCCTTAAACTGTTCCCTGCCCCAGCCGGGATTTGAACCTGGGTCCGTTAGGACCGCACGCCACCTCTCTACCGGTTGAGCCACCGCCTCCCCCCTGCGCACGTCCCTGACCTTTATTAATGCCTTTGTTAATGATGGCTTTGCGGATTGGGCATGCTTTATTCCAAGCATGGTGCTGGCCATGGCAGTTGGGGCATTTGGCTTGGACTGCTTGCTTTGCCTTGAATTTATCAAGGCATTGTTGAGTTGGGTGGCGACCGCTGCAGAGGGCACAGGTGGGAGGGCGATTGCATGTTGACTGGTGGTGCCCAAACCTCTGGCAAGTAAAGCATCGTAGGGGTTCTGGGGTGTAGGGGCGGAGGTCATATGTGCCCCATGATTTTAGGTTGAGTCGGGAATTGGGCCACGGAGGGTGATATTACTTGTCTGGTTGGCTCCCCTTTAGCATCACATCGTTTGTCTTCCTCGACTTGATGGTGATTGAGGATAGCCTCTAAGGGGAAGTTAAGGGGGTACTGCTGAACAACAAGTTTCTTTGTGGCAAGGTTGGGGTCAAGTTTGATGAGTTTCACGGGTTTGCCCTCTAACTCGTGAACGTTTTCTAAGATGTCCAGTGACTCAGTGTTAAGGGGGACTATGATAGTATTTAGGGCTTTCGTGGCTGTCATTTTAAATTGAAGGTTGGGGTAGGAGTTCTCAATGGCTGTCACTACTTCATAGGTGTTAGAGAAGTTGTCAGGTTTGGGGATGAGGAAAGCTGGGAGGTTGGATGTGGGGGGAGGGGTTGGAAGGCTGGTGATTGGGATAGGTGGGGCGTGGGTCAGAGGAATTTTGTGCCTGTTTTTTTCCTTTCTTTTTGTTGGTAACGAGTGTGAAGCCATCGTCGGGGTCTTGGGGGGCGGAGGCTGAGTCTTCTACGTAATGATTGTCCTGGGAGTCGTGCTGGTCAGGGTCGTTTTGTTGGCTGGATGGTGTGTCGTCATAGTCCATGGTGAAGTTGATATGGGGGGGGAGGTCTTGGCGTCTGTCAGGGCTGTCAAATCTTGCTTTTCGTCCACCGGCGTTCTCGGAGGTAGGGGTGGCAATCTCCGTCTCAAGTGTTCTTTTCTTGGCGAGTCTGGGGTCACGGGAAGGTTGAGGGGCAAGCGATTCTTTAGAGGTAGGGGTTGCATCTCGGCTCGCCATCTTGGCAGCCGTCACTCACACTTTCACTCTCCAATCACACTCACATGCACTCAGAAAAAAGAAGGCGCCTACCTACAGTGGTGGTGACTATCCCCCCGCTAGTGGAGGTCGTGATAGCCCTGCCACTGCCCCTGGAAGGGTCTTGCCTATCGCCCTAACAAGTGTTTGACCCACCCCAGTGGCTTCCTATAACCTCCCCTGCCTAAGGGGCTCCCTCGTGTATCTGGCCTGCGCCAGAAAACCTAAGGATTCAGCTTTGTACCACCACTGGGGGACACTAGGGTCGAAAGGAAGGATAGTAGGAGGGGGGTGCAACCCACGAAAGGGCGGGAACACACAAGTGTGTGTCCCCCGGTACACAATCGTGGGGCGTGGGTGCTGAGGCTGCGATGATACACCGTGAAAGGCTGGTATGCAGTGAAGCAAGGTGTATTTGCAGTGAAGGATCTTGTCGCAGGCTCGTGTGGAACTAGGGCAATTAGCACCGTGAGTTACTTCCTCAGAGCGTGAAGTCGGGCGAGATGGTAAGCTGCACGACGTCTGGAGTAAGTTGAACTTGGAATGCCGATACCGAAGAGTTCACCAGAGCCAATGGGGGATGCGCTTGCTGAAATCCTTATATGTGATTGCTGCCCGATCGCAGCCCGGCTTCTGCCTCATTCCTATTCGCGGGTGGGATGGGGCCGGATCGGGAAGACGGGTATTTAAGGGAAGGTCGCGGGCGGGTGATACACTCGCAGCCCACCTCTCGCCGAGGTAACACCTCCACCGCTGTTCCCGGTGGGACCAGCTCTCCACTGCAGTCGTTTCAGCTGAGGAACGGGCCTGTCCTCCATCTAAGGGAGTGCCCTGTCAGTTCACCAGGAGGTTGAGGCTCGTCCGCCCACTTTTACCTGGCCGACCACCCTCCCTCCGCCAATACCTTGACTGGGGTTGTGCTCTCGTGATCACCTGGATCGGGCCTGACCATTGTGCGTTCACCTGCTGCAGTGGAGAGCTGGAGCGAGTGAATGGGGGTTGAGGGCGGAGTCGGGACGCTTTGATCCTGAGCCTCGGCACCCTTACCATCGGCGCCGTTTCGTTCATCAAGCTCTCGTCCCTCTCCGCCCTCTACGAACATCGAACATCTGAGCAGCCGGCTGCCAACCATCATCGAGTCGTTTGGGGTTTCACCTGAGCTTGCCGGCACCTCTTTTTATCTGGCGCCGTGCAGTCTATCGCTCTCTCTCCCCCTTGCCTCGTCGATCATCGGGCTGTTGTCTCCATCATCGCCTCGTTCCCTTCCTCTGCCGCCCTTGCCCTGTCCGCCAGTGCTGTCCGTGCTTTGCTTCTTCATTGGAGCTGTTTTTTGCATTTTTCCCTGACGGGCTCTCCTGTTTGCCTGTTCCCCACCATGTTGTGGGGAAAATATTCAACCAACCAACTGCGGGTGATGCATTAGTCTTCTCCTGAAGGTCTTCCTACTCCAGTGATGACGAAGACGATACTACTACCATGTCTGGACGTGGCAAGGGAGGCAAGGTGAAGGGAAAGTCCAAGTCCCGATCTAGCAGGGCTGGGCTCCAGTTCCCTGTCGGCGGGATCCACCGTCTCCTTCGTAAAGGCAACTACGCCGAGCGTGTGGGTGCTGGTGCCCCCTTCTACTTGGCTGCAGTCATGGAGTACCTAGCAGCTGAAGTGCTTGAGCTGGCTGGCAACGCAGCCCGTGACAACAAGAAGACTCGTATCATTCCCCGTCACCTGCAGTTGGCTATCCGCAATGACGAGGAGCTCAACAAGCTCCTCTCTGGCGTCACCATCGCCCAGGGAGGTGTTCTGCCTAACATCCAGGCTGTGCTGCTCCCCAAGAAGACGGAGAAGAAGTAAACACTTCCAAGAAATCCTTCTTCTTCTTCTTCACCTCCATCGGCTCCTTTAGGAGCCACATTCGTTTCTTGAGAGAGAATAGACTTTGCCCAACATCGTCATCATCTTTGTGTATGGATGAATGTGTTGGTATACTGTACTGTATGTGTCTGTCTGTATGTATGTATGTATGTGCGTATAATGTGGTATGTGTTGAATGCTGGCATGTGTCTGTGGCTATATCTACGTTCGGTAGCATGTAAGAAGCTACTGACATAAGTGAAGGTCGATTAATAATAATAATAATAATAATAATATTCCCACTACTATATAGCGTCTTGTCCCGTTCCCAACTGCACCTACATAATAATACTGTACTGTATAATTATGCCTCCTAAATAACTGCCTGGCCTGGTGGATGAATGAAAACATAGGTGATGATCATGGCTATTCTCCCACCATCGAAGGAATGGACAAAGTCGTTCAGTGACAGAGGAAATGGTGATATATATATATATATATATATTATATATATATATATATATATATATATATATATATATATATATATATTCTCCGTGTGGTGACGACCATGGTGGATTATATATATATATATATATATATATATATATATATATATATATATATATATTCTCCGTGTGGTGACGACCATGGTGGATTTAACACCCCCAAATAAGAGGAATAATTAAGAAAATACTATTCATTCATTTCTCTCGTCATTAGTAGTAGTATTGCAACAACTAGTTCCTATAAAATCAAAAACCATCACCACCATCTATCTATTCATCCATCCATTCATTCATTCATCATCATCATCATCATCAAGATTATTAATAACAATAATAATAATCATCATCATCATCAGCAGCAGCAGGAGCAGCAGCAGCAGCAGCAGCAGCCATCGAACTGCGAGCTCCGGTGTAGGCCTGCTTAGTGAAGCTGTTGGGAGGCGAGTGTCAGCCACCTTGTCGACCACCTCTTCTATATAATGCACTAGCGGTCGTGCAAGTACCAACCAGATCCATTTAAATTTGATTTCAGGCCTCAGCGGTTGTATGGCGGTTGATGCAATGCTTGTACGATGGGTGATTGGTGGGTTTTGGCACTTAGAGAAAACGGCCGTGACAGCGACAAATTCAAGGGATAACTTGTTCATATGCAGACATTCTGTCTGCCTAACACTTAGGCATTCATATCATGCACTGTGTGTGGTGCCTCACTGACGTGACTGACTGTGTCTTCTATTCTCTAGGTGCATCCTTCAAGTTTGCTGCTCGTGCATATGAAGGCAGAAATACCTTGGAATAGTGGGATTTGCCTTCACGATTTATGGAGGCGACTCCCGGAGCACAGCAGGGGAGGTGCTCTCGCAACAGGATGGAAATTGCCTTGATAGGTATGGAGAAAGCTTTCCTGAAATGGGGGGGGGGTGTTAGATCAGAGTGACAGAGAAAGCAATGGCCCAGCAAAATAAGTGATAATGTATATGTATGCAGACGTCCATTAAAATTAGAAGATGTAGAAGCAAAATTGACAGTTGCCTAACCCCCCCTTTTTTTTTTTTTTTTTTTTAACTGGCAGAGAGAGAGAGAGGGAGGTTTGGTATTGTTCAGTTAGGGTTGGTTATGTTAGGTGTGGTAAGAGTTGGTTGGGTTGCATTACATGTCTTCCTATCCGTTACATAAAAAAAAAAAAAAAAAAAAAAAAGGTGCTAGCTAACCTGCTCAACGTCTGCATTTACTTATATTACTATGCCTTCATTCATTCTCTTTCACAGAAATTAGGTGTGGATCTCTAAAAGAGGTCCGGGGGTTGTTGTTGTGTGCTTTGCCGTGGCCCGGTGGAGTAGTGCCATGGAGTTATGCACGCACCCTCTTAACCGCCGAAGCCGTAAAGGGTGCGCCCTTGTCTCTTCAGGGCGTACACCACGTCCATCGCGGTCACGGTCTTGCGCTTGGCGTGCTCAGTGTAGGTGACAGCATCGCGAATCACGTTCTCGAGGAACACCTTGAGAACACCGCGGGTCTCCTCGTAGATCAGGCCCGAGATACGCTTCACGCCGCCACGACGAGCCAGGCGACGGATGGCAGGCTTGGTGATGCCCTGGATGTTGTCACGAAGCACCTTGCGGTGTCGCTTGGTGCCTCCCTTGCCCAGACTCTTGCCACCTTTGCCTCGACCAGTCATAGTGTCTACAGCTGCTGCTCAGACCCAGTAGTAGTGAGTGTCTGCTCCGCTCCCAGCACCAACAATGATGACGACCCCGCTGTTGTTGTTGTTTGGATATTTGCCCCACCAAATATGGTGGGGACACGGGCAAACAAGAGAGCTCGTCAGAGGTGCGCATGAGGCGCTAACCTTGAATTAACGAGGGGAGGGTAGTCCCTGACCGTTTGGAGTAGAATATGGAGGGGAGCACGGGCGACAATGCCAGCAGCATCCATAGAGTCATCTCCAGACCGTGCCAGTGCTGTGTCAGGTTGAGGCCTAAGCATGGTAGTGGCAGGGCAGTGAAGCAGATAGTGAATGAGCGGCTCCATAGAACTAGCTAGACAGTGGGCACACGGTTCTGGCTCTGCGCCCATAATCTGCCTGTAGCCAGGGAACCCCAGACACAAGCGCCTGAGCCGCACTAGAAGATAATTAGGTGTACTCGGAGGAGGTGACAGCAGGGAATAGGACGTGGCTGTGGCATACCAGGTAGCCGAGCGAGAGCCCTCCATTACCCAAAGCCGATGATCCTCTATGGATTGCCTGCCAATTGCAGCATTTAGAGTGCAGATGAGGTGCGATGGGCCGGGGCGCAGTGGAAATGTTATATCAGGGAGAGAGCAAGCTGCCCATGCTGCACCATCCGCAAGCTCATCACCGCGGATACCAACATGTCCAGGGAGCCAGTGGAGGATGATATTAACACCCCTGCGGACAAGAAGGGATGCAAATGTATAGATGGCCGTGAGAAGAAAGATATTGTCCCGAAGGGAAAAGGAGCGGAGTCTGTGCAGGGAGGAAAGAGAGTCAGTATGAATAATGACTCGGTGGCGATGATGGTGATGGGCGTGTCGCAAGGCACCCAAGATGGCAGCAAGCTCTGCTTGGAAAGCTGAGACACCCTGGGAGAGTCGCCAAGACTCTACCAGTTGGCCAGTAACAAAGGCCACCCCAGCAGAGCCATCAGATGAAACTGAGCCATCAGTGAAGTAGACGGCCCAGTCCGGTAAGGCTAGAGTCGCTACTCGGCTTAGACCCTCCTGACGGAGGAGTGCAGGAAAGGATGAACGAGGTTTAGCCTCCGAGGGACCAAAAAAGTGAAAAAGCGGGGGATCTCATGGTGGTGGTTCCACGTATCCCGGAAAAGGGGAGTCAGGATCCTGACAGAGGCTCTCTGCAGCTCCCAACCCATGAACAATGGCAGCTTTATTGCGGGCCCAGTCACGCTGAGGGGCCTGTGCAGGTGGTCGACACATGAGCCTTTTTAAGAGTGCTGAGACAGGCAGGTGGGGCCGGCACTGCACCAGCTGTAGAGTGATGAGCACCACTCGTAGCGCAATACGACGTGCCAGAGATGGCAAGCCACCCTCCATTCGCAGATTGACAACCCGGGTCCAACGTGGAGCACCCAGCATGACACAGAGGGGATCGTTCTGGATGACCTCCAGAGATCGAGACACTGGTGGAGTGAGGCCAGTCAGACAGATGGCGCTGTAGTCCACCAGAGATCGGATGGCGTGAATATAAAAGTCCGGAGGACAGAAAATGATGCCCCCAAACTCTGCCTGGAGAGATATCTAAGAGCAGCCATTCGGGTGGAAGCACGTTCCCTCAGATACCGAACGTGACACGCAAAAGTGAGACCCCCATCTAGCCAGACCCCCAGATACTGGTGGACGGTGACCAGGGAGAGCTGATGACCTCCAAGCAGCAGTGGAAAGTCGGGGGGGCGGAGGCCAAAAGGCAGACACTTCGTCTTGGCGAAATTAATCTTTAGGCCTAGGTCGGTGCACTTGGCATGCAGCCAAGAAAGGGCTAAGTCCGCCTGTGTGTAGCAGTCTCTCCTCGTAAAGACGAGGGCCAGATCGTCAGCATAGCAAAGGAGAGTTATGCCAGGCCCATATTCCACAGTTAGGAGCTCCTCCATCAGGACTTTGAAGAGGAGAGGGCTCAAAACGCTTCCCTGGGGGGTGCCATTAGGATGAGGATGAAAAGGGGAGAGGTGCCCCTGAAAGCGGACCCCAGCAGTGCGGTCACTGAAAAAGTCCCGGACCCAGGATATGAGCCTGCCCCCTACTCCCCTGGCCGTAAGAGCCGCGAAGATAACAGTGGGGTTTGCCAGTTCAAAGGCCTTGTCGAGGAAGATGGCCATCCCCCGTCCGCCCCTCAGCTCCCCAAAGAATGATGCAAGGCAGTGGGTGGCACTCCTGCCTGGATGATAGGCATAAATCCTTGGGTGCAGCAGTCCCAGCCGCCAAGCAAGACGAGCCCGCACAACCCTCTCAGCTGTCTTAGCAATGCAACTGAGCAGGGAGATGGGGCACATGGCAATGGGATCGCGAGGCTTCGGAATCGGGTGGATGACCGCCATCTTCCACGACCTCGGTAGACGCCCCTCAGACCACGAGAGGTTGAGCAGATCAAGAAGCCGATCTTTCCCACAATCTCCAGCATGTGTTAACAGAGAGTAGGTTAGCCCGTCGAGCCCCGGAGCAGTGTCTCCTCTGTGCTGCAGCGCTTTATGCAGTTCCCCGCTGGTGAAGGGAACATCGGCGGGGTCAGGCCTTTCACAGGCAGTTTGAATTGCTGCAAGACGAGAGGTAGACAACTGCTCCTGCTTGTCTCTAACGAACTGTGGAAGATTGTGGGAAGCAGAGCGATCCGCGAAGTGTTGAGCGAGACGGCTTGCTTCAGCGGCTGGGTCAGGGTGAGAGGGAGGACCGGGGGGACGTGGATCAGAGATAGACCGGATTCTCCTCCACATCTCCCTGAGAGTGGAGTGAGAGTCTAAGGTCCTGCACCATCTGATCCACGCCTCCTTCAGCCGGCGTTTTTCTGACACGACGTGTTGCGTGACAGCAGCAAGGTGTCGGCGGTGTGGGGATGTGCGCCGCCGCCGGTATTGCTTTCGTGCAGCGTTGAGTCTGTGGTTAAGTTCCTTGACCCTGTCGCAGTAGATTCAGCCGTCTCAGTAACGCTTCTCGGAACGTCGCTGTTGCGGGATGGATATGGAGGCGGCTTTTACAAAAGCACTGGCAACTTGATCTGCACTATCCTCGAGGTCCAGGACAGGAGGGGAGGCCTAAAAAATGGTGGATAAGGCCCTGGCAAAGGCAGCCCAGTCAGCTTTGCTGAGGTCCCATCTCGGTGGGGGACGTGGGGGCGGGGGGAGGGTGTGAGTGGCAGCCTGATCTGTATGGCAAAGTGACCACTGGCTAGGCGCAGGTGGAGCGACCATTGCGCCGGGCCAGCAAGTGGGGTGGAGATGAATGACAGATCCAGGCGTCCTCCCCGAATGTGGGTGGGTTTTTGAATGTTGTTTATTAAGGAGACACCTTCCATCTCCTTGAGAATGAGAGAGATGTGCCGTCCTGCCTCATTAGATGGAAGGGGCGATGCAAGAATGTCGTGATGGGCATTAAAGTGGCCCCCGATAAAGACAGAACGGGAGGCAGCGTGAGAGAACACCTCCCCCACATCAAGAGTGCCCCCCTGGCTTTTGTAGACATTGTACACAGTTAGTGAGGAGGATGCCAGGTGTAACACAACACCTTGCACCTCTACACCTGGTCCACAAAAGGGCAGGGGGTCACAAACAGTTTGGGGGACGTGATCTTGGACGAGAATGGCACATCCTCGTGTGACTCCACGTTCGTAGGGGAGGAGATGGGAGGTGTATCCAGGTAGCCGAAAGGAGGAACTGTCTGGGAGTAAGGTCTCCTGCAGGAGGAAGACGTGGGGCTGATCCCTGGCGACTGCCCCCTGCAGGAGGGGGAGCTTGTGTCTGATGCCCAAACAGTTCCACTGTATTAAGTGGATGTCTGCAGGGTTTGCTTGTAGGTCATGGGGGGCAGGGGGCTGTCGCCCGAGAGGGAGACCGGGGCCTCGACCACCATGTCGACTGCCACTGGTGCCGGCGCTTCCTCTGATGGGAGAGGTGGGAGACAAGGCTCCTGAGCCCTCTGGGATGAGGTAGCGGTGTGTCGAGGCCGTGCCCTCCGTCTCGGGCGAGCCGCCCTGCGCGGTGGGGGGTTGGTAGTCTCTGGAGGGGGTGCAGGCTGAGGTGTGCCGCTTCGCTTCTTTTCGATGGCCAGCTTGATGATGCCATCGATTGCGGCTGAGACAGGGGCTGTGGAGCATGTTATTCCCAGGCATTGGCTGATCCCCACAACTAAGGCCTCGGCCATCTGTTTCCCAATGGAGTGGAGCTCCACGAGGGTGACTACAGGCTCCTGCTGAATGGGGGCCTGGGAGGGACTGTGAGTGGCCCCGGCTGATGGGTGCTGCGGTGGCGAGGCTGGACAATGTACCTCTGCAGTCGTGACGACCTGGGTGAGAGCAGGTGGTGGGGGGACTGCTGTCGTGGTGCATAGCGGTGGGCTCGGCGTGGTAGGCAGCAGAGGGAATTCTGCCTCGCTGGTGGCTGGACTTTTTCCGTGGGGCGGCGCTGTTGGCCCCAAACGAAGGTACCTGGAGGGGCTGGAGTCAGGCTGATGGCCTGCTGCTCCTGTACCCAAGCCAGTTGCTGTTAGCGGCCATTCAGTACTCTCCTCGTTCTGGCTGGGCAGCTGGGGTGCCAGGCATGGTGCGATCCTGAGCAGTTGAGGCATCGGGAAGTTACAGGCTGTTTTGTTTTCAGCCTTGCCAGGCACTGCTCAGTGTCGTGGCTGGAGCTGCAAATGCCGCATACTGGGGGGCGGTGGCAGTTGGCCCTGTGGTGTCCGTATCTTTGGCACCTGTAACAACGGAGCGGCTCTGGCGTGAAGAGGCACAGGTGGAATTCGCCCCAGTTCCCTAGATCGAGGGAAGGCATTAGCGGGCCCCTCATAGTGATTGTGACCTGAAGGGTGTCTTCCCGCGTGCGCCGATTTTGGCAGCGCTTGGCCTCCTCCACTAGGGGGTGCTGTAGGAGGATTCCCACCGGCATACGCATGGGGTAGCCCAAAACAGTGGCCTTGGTGAGCTGTTCGCCCCTTTGCAGCTCTACAATCTTCAGAGGTGGGGCCTCGTTCTCCGCCAATGCCCTCAGTCGCAGGTAGGTCTCCTCGTCCGGGGGATGAGGACGCAGCTGTCGTCGCGGCCGTAGTGGTTTGTGACGGCTAGTCCCTTTAGGTGGTTTTCCAGGGCTTGGACCGCGCCGTAGCTGGTCGTGAATCCCGGTTGGACTGGGACACGAAAGGCTGGGAAGTTGGAAGGGGGTGGTGGAGGAGGCCAGACTGAGACCGAGGGGCGTGGCGCAGAAGGGGGCCTCTGAGGAGCTGAGGGGCATGGTGCAGGTGGTGGCTGCTGGGGAGCAGTCATGCGGCTGGCCGGGATTCGTTTGTTTCCCTGTGTCGCTCGTGATTTTTTGCGCGACACGAGGGTCCAGCCCTCTTCATCATGAGAGTTAACAGTAGTGGTGGCAGCAGGGGCAGGCGGGGTGCCTGTGGGGGCAGTTTCCCTGGCAGCAGTGGTGGCCTCTGTGGCGCTGTCGCGTGCTTGAACACTCGGCTGGGCCTTGGCAGTAGGCTGTGGTGCACTTGCAGAGGGGGGGCAAGGCGGTCGCTTGTGAGTGCTGGAGGGGCTGCGAGTTACTTGGGGAGAAGCCTGGGAGCCTGAAGAGGTGGGAGCTGGGGCAGGCGTGATCCCATCCATGGTTTCGTGAATCCGCGCGATCTTAGCTCGCTTGGACGAGGACGTGGTGGGAGCAGCATACCATGGGTGTGCTGCAGGTCCGTTAGGCCTTGGAGTGGGGGGGTCCCGGAGGAGGATGAGGAGGAGCTACTGGAGGAGAGTTTACGCTCTCGCTTCTCCCCGGTAGTGGGCTTGGTAGGGGGTGGCCTCGAGGGCAGGGAGGGGGGGGGCGGGCAGGCCCCTTGGGCCTGGAGGTGCATGCCACCTTCATGGCATATACACCAGGCAGTGCAGAAAACGTAAAGGCAACTCAAGACACACACACACACAAAAAGTGATAATTGATTTACTACAATATGCGCTCAATTCGTCTGTTGGGTTGACAAAACAAGTCAACTCAACAGTAAACAGATGAGCAGAATTGAAGCAAATTAATTATGTAGGAATTTAATTTGATCTCAACCTGAGCAAATATATCAGTGTGAACTAATTTGTTAAATAAATCAGAACACCTGGACAGACCTACGCAGGAGAAAGTAAATTAAATAAGAACACAACGGTAATGCTATTTAGTTTAGAAAAACTAGGTTAGGGGAGTCACGGAACTAATTTGCAATACAAACTAATTCCTCAGACAAACCCAACGAGTTAGTGTAACCTAAATATAAGACTGGGCAAAGAGAAGCCAAGAGCACAATACTAAAGTGATATTTAGTTTAGTAGAACTATGCTGGGGCAGCCACAGAACTAACTTGCAATGCAAATTAATTCCTCAGAAAGCCACAGCAAGTTGAAGTAAACTAAATATAAGGCGGAAAAAAAAAAAAAAAAAAAAAGGCCGAGAAAAAACCCTACGGTGACAGGGGGGGGGGTTCCCCGTCCTCTAAAGGACGTCGAGGGAAGACCCGTCACTGTCCCGTGAGGGACTTTCCTAACCCTAGCCCTAACAGAGAATGCCGCCCTCACCGCCTCCTATAACCAGGCCCTAAAGGCCCCCCTTCATGGAAATGCCCTGCGGCACTCCTTTAGGGTTCGGCGTCGTACTACGGTGAGGGACACTAACGGCAGAGAGAGAAAAAAAAAAAACGCAAGAACGAAAACTCCCTAGAGCAAGAGCAGGGCTCTTTAAAAAAGCAGGGAGAAACGCTGTGCAGTAGAGAGAGAACACACAGCTCTAGCAGCACCGGCAAGACCGATCACAGCTCCAGTGTCGAGCAGTGGTGATGAAGGAAGCAAGCCTCCAAGACACCACCAAAAACAGGACCGTGGAGATAGAAACAGGCACAAGGCTAGAGCTGGAGAGCTGGGAGACACATGTTGACAGCACGACTGTAGCAGCGCCAGTGACGACCCCGCTCGCCAACCATCCTTATATAACCCAGTGTCGGTCGTGCAAGTACGAACCTTATCCATCTAACCTTGATTTCAGGCCTAGGCCCCACCCCAGCTCCCAGGAGGCCAATCCTAGAGAGGTGTCGTAGCCAGGTCACGCCACAGGGCATGCCAAATTTTGCAAGCAAACCAGGAATTGCATCGAAAAAGCATAAACAGTAAATCACCGCCATGTACATCACACCCCGACCATTCACACGCCGCCAGTCCTGAGACAGGCGGCATAAAAAGGCCGCTGCCAGGCGCGGCGCGCCAACACTCTCGCTATTCTCGCTCGCTCAGTCACGCTCAGCCATGGCTCGTACCAAGCAGACTGCACCCAAGTCCACTGGGGGCAAGGCCCCTCGCAAGCAGCTGGCCACCAAGGCCGCTTGCAAGTCCGCCCCTGCCACCGGCGGCGTCAAGAAACCCCATCGTTACAGGCCTGGCACTGTGGCCCTGCGTGAGATCCGCCGCTACCAGAAGAGCACTGAGCTGCTTATAAGGAAGCTGCCATTCCAGCGTCTCCTCCGTGAGATTGCCCAGGACTTCAAGACTGACCTGCGCTTCCAGTCCTCTGCCATCATGGCTCTGCAGGAGGCGTCTGATGCCTATTTGGTCGGTCTCTTTGAGGACACCAACCTGTGTGCCATCCACGCCAAGCGTGTAACAATCATGCCCAAGGACATCCAGCTGGCCCGCCGCATCCGTGGCGAGCACGCCTAAGGCGAGAGGCCCCTCACCTCGATCGAAAGAAATCTCTGCCCTTTTCACGGTTAGATTTCAGGGGCATCTCTCCCCTTTTTCTCATCATGAAAATGGCACCCCTCAGGGAAGTGTCTTAAGCCCGCTCTTGTTTAACATCTTGATGGAGGGGCTTTTAACCATTGACTGTGGGCCTGGCATAACACTACTGTGCTATGCAGACGACCTAGCCCTCATTTTTACACGCAGGGACTGTTTTTCGCAGGCTTATTCTGCCCTCTCCTGCCTGCATGAAAAATGCAATGAGCTAGGGCTCAAAATAAATCTCACGAAGACTAAATGTCTGCCCTTTGGCCTCCGTCCTCCTGACTTCCCGGTGCTGCTCGGAGGCCACCAGCTCACCGTGGTCATTTCGCACCAGTATCTGGGGGTCTGGTTTGACGGGGGCCTCACCTTTGGCAGCCACGTCCGATATCTGAGGGAGCGTGCCTTAACTCGCATGGCTGCCCTCCGATACCTTTCACGACGGAGTCTGGGGGCATCATATGCAGTCCTCCGCACTTTTTACATCCACGCGATCCGCTCTCTTGTGGACTACGGAGCAATCTGCTTGTCTGGCCTCACACCGCCAATCTCCAGATCACTGGAAGTCATCCAGAATGATGCTCTACGAATCATGCTGGGTGCTCCACGTTGGACCCGGATCACTAACTTACGGATGGAGAGTGGTTTGCCGTCGCTGGCGCACCGAATAGCACTACGAGTGACGCTTATCACTCACCAGTTAGTGCAGCGCCGACCAGAACTGCCAGTCTCTGCCCTGCTCCTACGACTACTACGACGACCACCTGAGCCGCTCCCCCAACGCGACTGGGCCCGAACCACAGCGGCTCTTATCCACAACCTGGAAGTCGCGCCTTGTCTCTGCCAAGGCCCTGATTCCCCATTTCCTGGGTTTCAACACCCACCGCCATGGAGGCCACCTCCATTCCACATTCTTACTCCAACGGAGGCAAAACCTCGCTCCTCTATCCCTGCCATCCTGCGACAAGAGGGTCTCAGTCAGGTGGCTGCTCTGCACTCCCCGGGCTCGGCCACTTACTTTACAGATGGGTCGGTCCACCCTGATGGCTCTGCTGGGTCTGCTTTCGTCCTTGGAAGGACAGTTGAATCATGGCGCCTCTCCCCTGGTGTATCTGCATTTCAGGCAGAGCTCGCGGCAATTCTGGGTGCGTTGCGACATGCTCACCATCATCATTACCAATGCATCGTTGTTCATACAGACTCCCTTTCTTCTCTGCAGAGGTTGCGCTCATTCTCACTGCAAGACAATATCTTTCTCATAACGGCCATCCATACATTTGCAACCCTCCTTGTCCAGAGAGGAGCCACTATCACTCTTCATTGGCTCCCAGGACATGTGGGGATCACTGGGAACGAAACAGCTGATGTCGCTGCACGCTCTGCCTGCTCTCTGCCAGAGATCACGTTCCCACTTCTCCCCGGCCCATCACATGTCCGTCGCACTTTGACTGCAAAAATAGGTAGGCTGTCTCGGGAGGAGCACCAGCTTTGCGTCGCTGAAGGTTCCACATCTGCGACTTGGTATGTCACAGCCACATCATACTCTCCTTTGGTGCCTCCCCCAGGCCTGCCAAACTATCTTTTAGTGCGACTTAGAAGATTACGAATGGGATTCCCATGCTATAAGCAGATTAAAAATGCGGCAACAGATCCGTGTGCTCATTGCTTAGAGAGGTCGGATACGCCTCTCATCCATTACATACTTCACTGCCCTGCCACAGCTCATCTCAGATCCCGTCATGCAGCTGGCTTTGCCCAATCAGCCAACGATTATACTGACGCTGCTGGCATTGTGGCCAGAACACCTTTTAAAATTTTACTACAAACAGTTAGGGACTACCCCCCTCCTCGTTAAATACAGCTTGTGCGCTACATGTGCACCACTGACGGGCTCACTGTTTGCCCGTGTCTCAGCACTGCTGAGACGAATATCCAAACAACAACAACAACGGCGGGTGACACTCGCAGTCCACCTCTCGCCGAGGCAACACCTCCACCGCTGTTCCCGGCGGGACCAGCTCTCTACAGCAGCCGTACCAGCCGAGGGACGGGCCTGTCCTTCCATCATAGGGAGTGCCCTGGTCGGTCCATCAGGAGATCGAGGCTCCTCCGCCCTTTATACCCGGTGTACGACCCTCTCTCCATCACCATCAGGACCGGGGTTGTGCCCTTTTGACCACCAGGACCGGGCCTACCCTCCACGCTTCCACCTTCTGCTGTGGAGAGCTGGAGTGAGTCAGATGGGGGTTGAGGGCAGAGTTCGGGACTTTCGACCTGAGCTTCGGCGCCCTATCCACCGGCGCCGTTTTGTCCATCGCTCTCTCGTCCCTCTCTGCCCTCTGTTAACATCGGAGATTCCGGCCGCGAACCACCACCGAGACGTTTGGGGCTTTCCACCTGAGCATGCCGGCACCCTCTCCATCGGCGCCGTCCTGTCTACCGCTCTCCCCCTCGCCTCCTTGATCATCGGGTTGCCTCTACCATCGCTTTGTTCCCTTCCTCTGCCGCCCTTGCCCTGTCTGCCAGTCTTCGTCCCTGCTATGCTCCATTTTGGAGCCATATTTGCCTATCTCCCTGACGGGCTCTTTTGTTTACCCGTTCCCCACCATGCTGTGGGGAGAATATCCCACAAACAAAGGCGGGTGACGCATTAGTCTTCTCCTGAAGGTCTTCCTACTCCAGTGACGACGAAGACGATACTACTACCATGTCCGGACGTGGCAAGGGAGGCAAGGTGAAGGGAAAGTCCAAGTCCCGATCTAGCAGGGCTGGGCTCCAGTTCCCCGTCGGCAGGATCCACCGTCTCCTTCGTAAAGGCAATTACGCCGAGCGTGTGGGTGCTGGTGCCCCCGTCTACTTGGCTGCAGTCATGGAGTACCTAGCAGCTGAAGTGCTTGAGCTGGCTGGCAACGCAGCCTGTGACAAGAAGAAGACTCGTATCATTCCCCGTCACCTGCAGTTGGCTATCCGCAATGACGAGGAGCTCAACAAGCTCCTCTCTGGCGTCACCATCGCCCAGGGAGGTGTCCTGCCTAACATCCAGGCTGTGCTGCTCCCCAAGAAGACGGAGAAGAAGTAAACACTTCCAAGAAATCCTTCTTCTTCTTCACCTCCATCGGCTTCTTTAGGAGCCACATTCGTTTCTTGAGAGAGAATAGACTTTGCCCAACATCATCATCTTTGTGTATGGATGAATGTGTTGGTATACTGTAATGTATGTGTCTGTCTGTATGTATGTGCGTATAATGTGGTATGTGTTGAATGCTGGCATATGTCTGTGGCTATATTTATTTACGTTCGGTTGCATGTAAGAAGGTACTGACATCAGTGAAGGTCGATTAATAATAATAATAATAATAATAATAATAATAATATTCCCATTACTACATAGCGTCTTGTCCCGTTCCCAACTGCACCTACATAATAATACTGTACTGTATAATTATGCCTCCTAAATAACTGCCTGGCCGGGTGGATGAATGAAAACATAGGTGATGATCATGGCTATTCTCCCACCATCGAAGGAATGGACAAAGTCGTTCAGTGACAGAGGATATGGTGATGTATTCAACAGTATATATATATATATATATATATATATATATATATATATATATATATATTATCCGTCTGGTGACGACCATGGTGGATTTAACACCCCCAAATAAGAGGAATAATTAAGAAAATACTATTCATTCATTTCTCTCGTCATTAGGAGTAGTATTACAACAACTAGTTCCTATAAAATCAAAAACCACAATCTATCTATTCATCCATCCATTCATTCATCATCATCATCATCATCATCATCATCATCAATATTAATAATAATAATAATAATCATCATCATCATCATCAACAGCAGCAGCAGCAGCAGCAGCAGCCATCGAACTGCTAGCTCCGGTGTAGGCCTGCTTAGTGAAGCTGTTGGGAGGCGAGTGTCAGCCACCTTGTCGACCACCTCTTCTATGTAATGCACTAGTGGTCGTGCAAGTACCAACCGGATCCATTTAAATTTGATTTCAGGCCTCAGCGGTTGTATGGCGGTTGATGCAATGCTTGTACGATGGGTGATTGGTGGGTTTTGGCACTTAGAGAAAACGGCCGTGACAGCGACAAATTCAAGGGATAACTTGTTCATATGCAGACATTCTGTCTGTCTAACACTTAGGCATTCATATCATGCACTGTGTGGGTGGTGCCTCACTGACGTGACTGACTGTGTCTTCTGTTCTCTAGGTGCATCCTTCAAGTTTGCTGCTCGTGCATATGAAGGCAGAAATACCTTGGAATAGTGGGATTTGCCTTCACGATTTATGGAGGCGACTCCCGGAGCACAGCAGAGGAGATGCTCTCGCAACAGGATGGAAATTGCCCTGGTAGGTATGGAGAAAGCTTTCCTGAAATGGGGGGGGGGAGATCAGAGGGACAGAGAAAGCAATGGCCCAGCAAAATAAGTGATAATGTATATGTATGCAGACGTCCATTAAAATTAGAAGATGTAGAGGCAAAATTGACAGTTGCCTAACCCCCCCTTTTTTTTTTTTTTTAAACTGCCAGAGAGAGAGAGAGAGAGAGAGAGGGAGGTTTGGTATGGTTCAGTTAGGTTAGGGTTGGTTATGTTAGGTGTGGTAAAGAGTTGGTTGGGTTGCATTACATGTCTTCCTATCCGTTACCTTAAAAAAAAAAAAAAAAAAAAAAAAAGTGCTAGCTAACCTGCTCAACGTCTGCATTTACTTATACTACTATGCCTTCATTCATTCTCTTTCACAGAAATTAGGTGTGGACCTCTAAAAGAGGTTCGGTGGTGGTTGTTGTTGTTGTTGTGTGCTTTGCCGTGGCCAGGTGGAATAGTGCCATGCAGTTATGCACGCACCCTCTTAACCGCCGAAGCCGTAAAGGGTGCGCCCTTGTCGCTTCAGGGCGTACACCACGTCCATCGCGGTCACGGTCTTGCGCTTGGCGTGCTCAGTGTAGGTGACAGCATCGCGAATCACGTTCTCGAGGAACACCTTGAGAACACCGCGGGTCTCCTCGTAGATCAGGCCCGAGATACGCTTCACGCCACCACGACGAGCCAGACGACGGATGGCAGGCTTGGTGATGCCCTGGATGTTGTCACGAAGCACCTTGCGGTGTCGCTTGGCGCCTCCCTTGCCCAGACCCTTGCCGCCTTTGCCTCGACCAGTCATAGTGTCTACAGCTGCTGCTCAGACCCAGTAGTAGTGAGTGTCCACTCCGCTCCCAGCACCAACAATGATGACGACCCCGCGTTCGTTCGTTCGTTCGTTTTAAGATTTCCTCCACCTATAGTGGAGGCCGGGCCATACATTAGCCCGGTCGGTGGAGTTAGGCTTTGGTGTGAATGGGGAAGACAGGCCGTGTGAACAGCGCGGACGTGCCGCCCTGTACACAGTCTGTTTCTTCGGCTTTATAAAAAAAAAAAATAAATAGATAAAAAAAATAAAATAAAAAAATAAAAAAATAAAAATAAGTAAATATAGATACAAACATATGTATATATATTGTTACGGAACAGAGAAAGATAATGTACACTTTAAGTGAGAATGCTAAAAATCACTACTGTCCCGTAAAGTTCCAGGTCCAAAACAAAAGAGTTAGGTAAAATTACAAGTTAAAGTTTAATGCTCAAACTAACAACAAAACATTCAGGACTCATAAGGATAATGTAATGGCAAATAAACAGGTTAAATATATGGTTAACTGCAATAGCCTCTATTAACACGAAATTAGCAAGAGTAAATTTATCTAAGTCAGCCCTGATAAAATGAGATACCAGATAATACTCAGTGAATGCCAGATAAATTATTACAGATACAAACTATTATCAAAAATAACTGACAAAGAACCCTACATAAATTACAAACTTCACTAGGCCTACAAATTAAACTTATGCTATACAGTACAAGAACAAAATGCAACAACGGTTATACTCAGATTACACACAGCTGCTAGATGTTTGGAGATTTCTTGAGCACTCACAATAATAATATCTGTACAGGGGAGGACAGAGATGTGAACAAAATGAGGAGCAGATCTAAGTGGCAATGATGCAGAGACTGAGCTCATTATATAGGGGCCAGCAGAGCTTGATACAACTTGTAATAAGGACGCGCAAATGAAGCGATGGGGACAAACGGTCGACAATCCTGCACTGAATAACAGAAAGGACGACTTACTCTACTATAACGGTAGAAGGGGGGGACTGAGGCAGAACACGCTGGTGATCAAACATGCAGCATACTGTGCGTTAAAATTACACAAAGGATGATGAAATCATTGGCTATGTAACACCTCCCCACAAAGAAAAAGAAATTTACAAAGGAAATTTCTTATTACTCTAAAACAATCTGTCTAAAGTCTAGATAAGCAATCTGCAATAACATTTTCTTTCCCCTTGACATGTTGTATGTCTAATGAATACTCCTGAAGAAGTAGACTCCATCTTGTCAATCTCTGATTTTTATCTTTAAACTTACTAAGGAATTTCAGTGGGTTATGATCGGTATAAATGACTATGGGGTCAAAACCAGAACACAAATAAAATGAAAAATGCTGTAAACCCAAAATCAAGGCCAAAAGCTCTTTCTCAATAGTTGAGTAGTTCTTTTGAGGTGGAGTGAACTTCTTACTGTAATAAGATACAGGATGTTCAATACCCTGATCATCCTCTTGCAGCAAAACAGCCCCAGCTCCTGTATCACTTGCATCAACAGCCATCTTAAAAGGCTTAGCAAAATTTGGAGTAGCGAGCACTGGCTGACTTAATAGAATAGCTTTAAGTTTGTTGAAAGAGGATTCACAGTTATCGGTCCAGACGAATTCAACTCCCTTTTTCAGTAGGTCTGTAAGTGGTGATACAAGAATAGAAAAGTTAAGAACAAATCTCCGGTAATAACCTACCATTCCCAAAAATCTTTGTAGCTCTTTCCTACTTTTAGGTCTGGGAAGATCACTTATAACCTGAACCTTAGCTCCTGGTGGTGCAACATGTCCATCACCAATTACATACCCAAGGTACTGAACTTCAGCTTGACCAAACTCACACTTTGATAAATTAGCTACAAGATTAGCCTGAACTAAACGGTCAAGAAATTTACTGACATGGCATAGATGATCTTTCCAGTTGTCACTGAAGATTAATACATCATCAATATAAAAAACACACCCTGCCAAACCCTCTGTTACAACATTCATGAGCTTCTGAAATGTGGCTGGTGCATTCTTCATACCATACGGAATTACAGAATATGCAAAAGCCTTTCCTAGTGTTACAAAACATGAGATCTCCCTAGCACGTTCAGTCATAGGTACTTGCCAGTATCCCTTTAACAAATCAAACTTACTTATGTACCTAGCCTTTCCGATCTTGTCTATGCAATCTTCCACACGAGGGAGAGGGTAAGTGTCTGTTTTGGTTATCTGATTAACACGTCTGTAGTCGATGCAAAGCCTCTGTGACCCACCTGGCTTAGGGACTAGAGTGACAGGAGAACTCCACTCGCTCTGACAGGGCTCAATCATCTTGTGGTCCAACAGGTAGCCAAGCTCCTTCTGGATGAGAGGAACTTTCACTGGGTTCACACGGTAAGGAGGCAATTTAATTGGCTTTGCGTCTTCAACATCGACATCATGCATCAACACAGTGGTTCTTCCTGGAGTGGCACGGAACACTTGCGGGTACTCCTGCAGTAATGCCGAAAACTCCTGCCTTTCCTTGGGTGGTAGATGAGAAAGCTTAGTCTGGAGATCATTCATGATATCAGGATTCATCCCCAAACTATCACTCAGGCTCATACTGCATGGGAGAGCTTCACTTGCAGACTCGGGTGGAACAGCTACAGTGCAGACTGGATTATTTTCGTCCCGCCTGTGATATAACTTTAGCATGTTGATGTGACATAGTTGCTTGCTCTTTCTACGATCTGGTGTGGCGATGACATAGCTGACATCACTGAGTTTCTTCTCCACGAAATAAGGGCCACTAAACTTGGCTTGAAGAGGTTGCCCATGAACTGGTAGCAGAATCAAAACCTGATCTCCTGGCTGAAAGTGGCGTAACCTGGACTTCTTATCATACCAAGTCTTCATCTTCTCCTGAGCAGCTCCTAAATTCTCTCTCGCCAGCTGTAAAGCAGTGGACAGCCGTTCTTTGAAATTCATCACATACTCCAGCAGGTTGACGTCATCTTCCTCCGACAGCCAGCATTCCTTGAGTAGCTTAAGGGGTCCTCTTACTTCATGGCCAAACAGTAGTTCAAAAGGTGAGAAGCCCAGTGATTCATTTGGAGATTCTCTTGCAGCAAACACAACGAATGGAAGACCTTTATCCCAGTCTTTCTGATGTTCCAAACAGTATTTCTTGAGCATCGATTTGAGTGTTTGATGATATCTCTCCAACGCTCCTTGGGTCTGGGGATGGTAAGCTGAAGACGTGATCTGGGTGATGCCCAACTCTTTCAGAGACTGTTTGAAAACGTTTGACATGAAATTACTTCCCGGTCTGACTGTACCTCCTTGGGCAGACCAAACTTTGTGAAGAACCCTAGCATTTCCTTAACCACGTTCTTTGCTGAGATATTTCTAAGTGGAATGGCTTCAGGATAACGAGTAGCCATATCAATCATGGTCAACACATAAGAAAATCCTGAAGAAGTCTTAGGAAGAGGGCCCACAATATCCACCAACACACGGGTGAAAGGCGCCTCAAAAGGAGGAATGGGAACTAGAGGTGCAACCTTTTCGGTCTGATTACACTTCCCCACAACTTGACAGGTGTGACAAGACTTACAATACCAGGAAACATCCCTGAAGATACCTGGCCAGTAGAAGTGTTTCAAAATGCGTGCCACAGTCTTCCTCACTCCAAGGTGTCCTGCCAAACTGGAATCATGAGCCACTCTAATGATATCCTGCCTACAAACACGAGGGATGACAACTTGATGTACAACCTCCCATTCACAGTCGGCTGATGCTGTTGAGGGTCTCCACTTCCTCATAAGTACTCCTGACTTTACATAATAACAAGTAGAAGCACCGGCTGACTCTTCTTCACTGCAAGCAGAGTTAGCTAGACCTTTCAACTCAGGGTCAGCAACCTGCAACTCAACCAACTCTTGACGAGACAAATTATCAACACTACGGGGTACTGCCTCATCTGGTGAATGGTCCAAATTAGCAAGAAAAGTGTCAGCTAGGATAACATCATCATCATCATTATCCTCTAAATCACCAGTAACTTTAGACTTAGCCCTAGTGGCAGCACATGCAGGGAACACATCAGGGACATCACAATCCTGGGCCGCAGCCACTGGCTCTCTAGACAACTGAGGAGCTGGACACACTTGACTTCCACCAATATCATTTCCAAGTAAGAAAGTTACACCTGACATTGGGAGTGTCTCAACCAACCCAACCATAACGGAACCATTAACAAAACCAGACTCTAAATTCACTCTGCACAGAGGGACAGAGAAGTAATTATTCCCTACACCTTGTAAGATTACAGTTTCATCAGAGGAATTAACATTAGAGCCTAGAACACTGGTCAGCATAAGGGATTGGCAAGCACCTGTATCACGATATATTTTAACTGATTTCCTGTCATTACTGTCCAGAGGACTGACAAAACCATCAGACAGGAAATTAGCACATGAACTCTTGAGAGTGTCACCCACGTTACTGCTCAAAAGAGGAGCTCCATCATGAGAATTTAAGTTACCCCTCAAAGCAGGTTCAGTTAACTCAGTTGAAGAATTCTGGGAACTCTCAAGAGTGGACACTAGACCAATTGACTGAATATTTAAAGACTCCTTTTTGTTCACATCACGCTGTCTCCTGAAACATCTCTCCGTAGTATGACCAAGCTTACTACAATAAGTACATTTACTTTTCTGAAATCTAGAGGTGAAGCTGGTATTTACTTCCTGAGAAACATCATCCTTATTCTCTTTCCTGTTACCTGTACTCTGAGTAGAGGCAACGTACTTACTCTCAGCTTTCCCTTTTTCTCTAGAATATCTCTTGTGAGTGAGAACATATTCATCAGCTAAAACTGCAGCATCAGACAAATTATCTATTCTTTTCTCATCGAGATATAGGCTTACATCTTTATAAATACACCTCTTGAAGTCCTCCAGCAAAATCATCTGCTTAAATTTACCAAAATCAGAATCCACATTCTTAGAATTTAACCACTGCTCTAACAGATCTTCTTTGATTTTTGCATACTCAACATGGGATTGCTTATCTTGCTTGTAAGTTGTCCTAAATTTTACTCTATAGGCTTCAGGAACAAGCTCATAGGCCTTAAGAATCAAGCTCTTAACTACATCATAATTATCAGATTGATCCTGAGGCAAAGATGCATAAGTTACTTGAGCTTTACCGGTGAGAACAGTTTGAAGGAGTACTGGCCAATACTCCTTAGGCCAATTAAAACCTGTAGCTACCCTCTCAAACAACTGAAAATACTTCGTTAAATCAGATTCATTAAAAGGAGGGACAAGTTTAACATTTTTAGCAACATCAAAATCATCAGAGCTAGATGATCCAGTTCCACCTTGTTTCATACGATACTCATGGTCTGCCTGAATCCTGGCAAGTTCAACTTGTGCCTGAGCCTGTATCTGTGCCTCCTGAATCCGAACCTGAGATTCCGCCTCCTTAGCCTGAGACTCAGCCTCCTTAGCACGTGCTTGAAATTCAGCCTCCTTAACACGAGACTCCGCCTCCTTAGCACAAGCCTCCTGCAGGGCTAGCTGTAACTTAGCTATTTCAATCTGCGTTTGCTCATTTGGAGGAGTCACATTAAACAAGCTCTTATTAATCATGCCAACAATTTGATCTTTAGAATGATGAGAGCGAACAGCAATTCCCAATTGTTGAGCAACAAGCTTAAGTTCATTCTTTGTTCTGTTTTCTATATCACACACTGTTTGCACATTTGACAAAAAATCTTTGGCTTCATCAAGTGTAGTAATAGTAGACATAATTAATAAGTAACAGTCACAAAATATCAAGCAATATCCTTATGATAATATCCTGATTATCCTGATATGAGGTCGCCAAATTTATGTTACGGAACAGAGAAAGATAATGTACACTTTAAGTGAGAATGCTAAAAATCACTACTGTCCCGTAAAGTTCCAGGTCCAAAACAAAAGAGTTAGGTAAAATTACAAGTTAAAGTTTAATGCTCAAACTAACAACAAAACATTCAGGACTCATAAGGATAATGTAATGGCAAATAAACAGGTTAAATATATGGTTAACTGCAATAGCCTCTATTAACACGAAATTAGCAAGAGTAAATTTATCTAAGTCAGCCCTGATAAAATGAGATACCAGATAATACTCAGTGAATGCCAGATAAATTATTACAGATACAAACTATTATCAAAAATAACTGACAAAGAACCCTACATAAATTACAAACTTCACTAGGCCTACAAATTAAACTTATGCTATACAGTACAAGAACAAAATGCAACAACGGTTATACTCAAATTACACACAGCTGCTAGATGTTTGGAGATTTCTTGAGCACTCACAATAATAATATCTGTACAGGGGAGGACAGAGATGTGAACAAAATGAGGAGCAGATCTAAGTGGCAATGATGCAGAGACTGAGCTCATTATATAGGGGCCAGCAGAGCTTGATACAACTTGTAATAAGGACGCGCAAATGAAGCGATGGGGACAAACGGTCGACAATCCCGCACTGAATAACAGAAAGGACGACTTACTCTACTATAACGGTAGAAGGGGGGGGACTGAGGCAGAACACGCTGGTGATCAAACATGCAGCATACTGTGCGTTAAAATTACACAAAGGATGATGAAATCATAGGCTATGTAACACCTCCCCACAAAGAAAAGAAATTTACAAAGGAAATTTCTTATTACTCTAAAACAATCTGTCTAAAGTCTAGATAAGCAATCTGCAATAACATTTTCTTTCCCCTTGACATGTTGTATGTCTAATGAATACTCCTGAAGAAGTAGACTCCATCTTGTCAATCTCTGATTTTTATCTTTAAACTTACTAAGGAATTTCAGTGGGTTATGATCGGTATAAATGACTATGGGGTCAAAACCAGAACACAAATAAAATGAAAAATGCTGTAAACCCAAAATCAAGGCCAAAAGCTCTTTCTCAATAGTTGAGTAGTTCTTTTGAGGTGGAGTGAACTTCTTACTGTAATAAGATACAGGATGTTCAATACCCTGATCATCCTCTTGCAGCAAAACAGCCCCAGCTCCTGTATCACTTGCATCAACAGCCATCTTAAAAGGCTTAGCAAAATTTGGAGTAGCGAGCACTGGCTGACTTAATAGAATAGCTTTAAGTTTGTTGAAAGAGGATTCACAGTTATCGGTCCAGACGAATTCAACTCCCTTTTTCAGTAGGTCTGTAAGTGGTGATACAAGAATAGAAAAGTTAAGAACAAATCTCCGGTAATAACCTACCATTCCCAAAAATCTTTGTAGCTCTTTCCTACTTTTAGGTCTGGGAAGATCACTTATAACCTGAACCTTAGCTCCTGGTGGTGCAACATGTCCATCACCAATTACATACCCAAGGTACTGAACTTCAGCTTGACCAAACTCACACTTTGATAAATTAGCTACAAGATTAGCCTGAACTAAACGGTCAAGAAATTTACTGACATGGCATAGATGATCTTTCCAGTTGTCACTGAAGATTAATACATCATCAATATAAAAAACACACCCTGCCAAACCCTCTGTTACAACATTCATGAGCTTCTGAAATGTGGCTGGTGCATTCTTCATACCATACGGAATTACAGAACATGCAAAAGCCTTTCCTAGTGTTACAAAACATGAGATCTCCCTAGCACGTTCAGTCATAGGTACTTGCCAGTATCCCTTTAACAAATCAAACTTACTTATGTACCTAGCCTTTCCGATCTTGTCTATGCAATCTTCCACACGAGGGAGAGGGTAAGTGTCTGTTTTGGTTATCTGATTAACACGTCTGTAGTCGATGCAAAGCCTCTGTGACCCACCTGGCTTAGGGACTAGAGTGACAGGAGAACTCCACTCGCTCTGACAGGGCTCAATCATCTTGTGGTCCAACAGGTAGCCAAGCTCCTTCTGGATGAGAGGAACTTTCACTGGGTTCACACGGTAAGGAGGCAATTTAATTGGCTTTGCGTCTTCAACATCGACATCATGCATCAACACAGTGGTTCTTCCTGGAGTGGCACGGAACACTTGCGGGTACTCCTGCAGTAATGCCGAAAACTCCTGCCTTTCCTTGGGTGGTAGATGAGAAAGCTTAGTCTGGAGATCATTCATGATATCAGGATTCATCCCCAAACTATCACTCAGGCTCATACTGCATGGGAGAGCTTCACTTGCAGACTCGGGTGGAACAGCTACAGTGCAGACTGGATTATTTTCGTCCCGCCTGTGATATAACTTTAGCATGTTGATGTGACATAGTTGCTTGCTCTTTCTACGATCTGGTGTGGCGATGACATAGCTGACATCACTGAGTTTCTTCTCCACGAAATAAGGGCCACTAAACTTGGCTTGAAGAGGTTGCCCATGAACTGGTAGCAGAATCAAAACCTGATCTCCTGGCTGAAAGTGGCGTAACCTGGACTTCTTATCATACCAAGTCTTCATCTTCTCCTGAGCAGCTCCTAAATTCTCTCTCGCCAGCTGTAAAGCAGTGGACAGCCGTTCTTTGAAATTCATCACATACTCCAGCAGGTTGACGTCATCTTCCTCCGACAGCCAGCATTCCTTGAGTAGCTTAAGGGGTCCTCTTACTTCATGGCCAAACAGTAGTTCAAAAGGTGAGAAGCCCAGTGATTCATTTGGAGATTCTCTTGCAGCAAACACAACGAATGGAAGACCTTTATCCCAGTCTTTCTGATGTTCCAAACAGTATTTCTTGAGCATCGATTTGAGTGTTTGATGATATCTCTCCAACGCTCCTTGGGTCTGGGGATGGTAAGCTGAAGACGTGATCTGGGTGATGCCCAACTCTTTCAGAGACTGTTTGAAAACGTTTGACATGAAATTACTTCCCCGGTCTGACTGTACCTCCTTGGGCAGACCAAACTTTGTGAAGAACCCTAGCATTTCCTTAACCACGTTCTTTGCTGAGATATTTCTAAGTGGAATGGCTTCAGGATAACGAGTAGCCATATCAATCATGGTCAACACATAAGAAAATCCTGAAGAAGTCTTAGGAAGAGGGCCCACAATATCCACCAACACACGGGTGAAAGGCGCCTCAAAAGGAGGAATGGGAACTAGAGGTGCAACCTTTTCGGTCTGATTACACTTCCCCACAACTTGACAGGTGTGACAAGACTTACAATACCAGGAAACATCCCTGAAGATACCTGGCCAGTAGAAGTGTTTCAAAATGCGTGCCACAGTCTTCCTCACTCCAAGGTGTCCTGCCAAACTGGAATCATGAGCCACTCTAATGATATCCTGCCTACAAACACGAGGGATGACAACTTGATGTACAACCTCCCATTCACAGTCGGCTGATGCTGTTGAGGGTCTCCACTTCCTCATAAGTACTCCTGACTTTACATAATAACAAGTAGAAGCACCGGCTGACTCTTCTTCACTGCAAGCAGAGTTAGCTAGACCTTTCAACTCAGGGTCAGCAACCTGCAACTCAACCAACTCTTGACGAGACAAATTATCAACACTACGGGGTACTGCCTCATCTGGTGAATGGTCCAAATTAGCAAGAAAAGTGTCAGCTAGGATAACATCATCATCATCATTATCCTCTAAATCACCAGTAACTTTAGACTTAGCCCTAGTGGCAGCACATGCAGGGAACACATCAGGGACATCACAATCCTGGGCCGCAGCCACTGGCTCTCTAGACAACTGAGGAGCTGGACACACTTGACTTCCACCAATATCATTTCCAAGTAAGAAAGTTACACCTGACATTGGGAGTGTCTCAACCAACCCAACCATAACGGAACCATTAACAAAACCAGACTCTAAATTCACTCTGCACAGAGGGACAGAGAAGTAATTATTCCCTACACCTTGTAAGATTACAGTTTCATCAGAGGAATTAACATTAGAGCCTAGAACACTGGTCAGCATAAGGGATTGGCAAGCACCTGTATCACGATATATTTTAACTGATTTCCTGTCATTACTGTCCAGAGGACTGACAAAACCATCAGACAGGAAATTAGCACATGAACTCTTGAGAGTGTCACCCACGTTACTGCTCAAAAGAGGAGCTCCATCATGAGAATTTAAGTTACCCCCAAAGCAGGTTCAGTTAACTCAGTTGAAGAATTCTGGGAACTCTCAAGAGTGGACACTAGACCAATTGACTGAATATTTAAAGACTCCTTTTTGTTCACATCACGCTGTCTCCTGAAACATCTCTCCGTAGTATGACCAAGCTTACTACAATAAGTACATTTACTTTTCTGAAATCTAGAGGTGAAGCTGGTATTTACTTCCTGAGAAACATCATCCTTATTCTCTTTCCTGTTACCTGTACTCTGAGTAGAGGCAACGTACTTACTCTCAGCTTTCCCTTTTTCTCTAGCATATCTCTTGTGAGTGAGAACATATTCATCAGCTAAAACTGCAGCATCAGACAAATTATCTATTCTTTTCTCATCGAGATATAGGCTTACATCTTTATAAATACACCTCTTGAAGTCCTCCAGCAAAATCATCTGCTTAAATTTACCAAAATCAGAATCCACATTCTTAGAATTTAACCACTGCTCTAACAGATCTTCTTTGATTTTTGCATACTCAACATGGGATTGCTTATCTTGCTTGTAAGTTGTCCTAAATTTTACTCTATAGGCTTCAGGAACAAGCTCATAGGCCTTAAGAATCAAGCTCTTAACTACATCATAATTATCAGATTGATCCTGAGGCAAAGATGCATAAGTTACTTGAGCTTTACCGGTGAGAACAGTTTGAAGGAGTACTGGCCAATACTCCTTAGGCCAATTAAAACCTGTAGCTACCCTCTCAAACAACTGAAAATACTTCGTTAAATCAGATTCATTAAAAGGAGGGACAAGTTTAACATTTTTAGCAACATCAAAATCATCAGAGCTAGATGATCCAGTTCCACCTTGTTTCATACGATACTCATGGTCTGCCTGAATCCTGGCAAGTTCAACTTGTGCCTGAGCCTGTATCTGTGCCTCCTGAATCCGAACCTGAGATTCCGCCTCCTTAGCCTGAGACTCAGCCTCCTTAGCACGTGCTTGAAATTCAGCCTCCTTAACACGAGACTCCGCCTCCTTAGCACAAGCCTCCTGCAGGGCTAGCTGTAACTTAGCTATTTCAATCTGCGTTTGCTCATTTGGAGGAGTCACATTAAACAAGCTCTTATTAATCATGCCAACAATTTTATCTTTAGAATGATGAGAGTGAACTGCAATTCCCAATTGTTGAGCAACTAGCTTAAGTTCTTTCTTTGTTCTGTTTTCTATTTAACACACTGTTTGCACATTTGACAAAAATCTTTGGCTTCATCAAGTGTAGTAATAGTAGACATAATTAATAAGTAACAGTCACAAAATATCAAGCAATATCCTTATGATAATATCCTGATTATCCTGATATGAGGTCGCCAAATTTATGTTACGGAACAGAGAAAGATAATGTACACTTTAAGTGAGAATGCTAAAAATCACTACTGTCCCGTAAAGTTCCAGGTCCAAAACAAAAGAGTTAGGTAAAATTACAAGTTAAAGTTTAATGCTCAAACTAACAACAAAACATTCAGGACTCATAAGGATAATGTAATGGCAAATAAACAGGTTAAATATATGGTTAACTGCAATAGCCTCTATTAACACGAAATTAGCAAGAGTAAATTTATCTAAGTCAGCCCTGATAAAATGAGATACCAGATAATACTCAGTGAATGCCAGATAAATTATTACAGATACAAACTATTATCAAAAATAACTGACAAAGAACCCTACATAAATTACAAACTTCACTAGGCCTACAAATTAAACTTATGCTATACAGTACAAGAACAAAATGCAACAACGGTTATACTCAAATTACACACAGCTGCTAGATGTTTGGAGATTTCTTGAGCACTCACAATAATAATATCTGTACAGGGGAGGACAGAGATGTGAACAAAATGAGGAGCAGATCTAAGTGGCAATGATGCAGAGACTGAGCTCATTATATAGGGGCCAGCAGAGCTTGATACAACTTGTAATAAGGACGCGCAAATGAAGCGATGGGGACAAACGGTCGACAATCCCGCACTGAATAACAGAAAGGACGACTTACTCTACTATAACGGTAGAAGGGGGGGACTGAGGCAGAACACGCTCGTGATCAAACATGCAGCATACTGTGCGTTAAAATTACACAAAGGATGATGAAATCATAGGCTATGTAACAATATACACATATACATATATATATATATATATATATATATATATATATATATATAATATATATACATATATATACATATACATATATATACATATACATAAATTATATAAATAAATAAATTAAAATTAGGGTGGAGGGTGCGTGCTGTGCACCACTTGAAGGAGGGCACTGAATGGGGCGGTGGCAACGATGCTGGCTGCGGTCTTTCGGAGGGTGCTGAGTGGGATTGCTGCAGTGTGGGCTCTAGGAATGTCAGGATTAGGGTAGGTGGATTTTGCCCTGAGGCGGGAGGTGACTGGGCAGCGAAGAAAGTAATGGAGCAGTGGGTAAGGGGTGTCGGCTTGGCAGTGCTCGCATTCTGTGGGAGGGGGGTCGCTTGCTGTTTCTAGTTCAGAGAGGCTGGGGTATCCCAATCTGAGGTGCCGGAGTTGGTTAAGCAAGCGATTGTCTTTTGGCAGAGGTGGTTTGAGTGGCGCGTATTGGGTGGCCTGGGCAAACCACATTGCAGAAGGAGAGCCGAGCTGTACTTCCTGATTGTGGTCTTCTCGACTGAGGGCTTTTGCGCTGTGTTGAATTTGCCTCTTGATGTTTGAGAATCTCTGTGCTGTCTCTATGTCAATGGTGGGGCGTAGTGTTGCTTGTCTCGCAGTGTCATCTGCCTTTTCATTACCCCTGATGCCTACATGACTGGGGATCCAATGTAAAATGACTGATCCCCCTGCATCCTGTATTTGCTGGGTTGTAGCAAGTAGGTCTGTGACGATGAAGATGTTGTCGGTGGGAAGAGGCTGTCTAAGGGTGTGGATGGCTGCCATAGAGTCAGAGTGAATGATGATAGTTGATGAAGGGTTATGGAGCAGGGCATCCTTTAGTGCAGCCGCTATTGCCACCAGTTCCGCTTGTAGTGTGGAAGCTCCGTTGGTTAGGCGGAAACCCTGTGCTCTTTGTTCACAGACAAAGGCTGCAGCTGCTCAACTATCAGAGACAGAGCCATCAGTATAGTAGGTGACTGCATCCTTTGGGGTGATGGTGTGGATGCGCTGTAGGCCTTCTTGGCGGAGTTGCTGGGTGGGGGTGTGTGATTTAGGAGGTGTGTTGGTGATGATTGTTTTGCACAAAGGGGGGTCCCAAGGGGCTTGGGGGCGATAGTGGGGGGCAAGGGAGTCAGGGGCTTGATTTACGAATGAGGATGTCTCGAGGGCGTGGATGGCTCTGGCTGTGCTGTGGAGCCAGCTACCCGTGAGTATATCAGGGTGGAGGTCTACTGATGTTTTGATTCGTGATAAAAGGGGGAGTGGAGATGCACTGCGGGCTAGTTTGGTGGCAAGGGTAGCAACACGAGTTTGGATGCGGAGGTAAGGCTAGTGAGGTCACACTCGAGGCGGAGGTTGGCAAGCTTTGTCCACCTCGGAGAGCCAGACATGATCCTCATGGCTTCATTCTGAATGACTTCTAGTTTTTGGGAGTGTCCTGCATCGATTGCTGGGAGAACAGGTGCGGAATAGTCTATGACTGATCTGATGGTCTGCATATAAAAGAGGCGGAGGACCTTAAAGGTGGCTCCGCCCCCTTTACCTGCTAGAGCTCTCAGTGCCGAGATCCTGGTTTTGGTTTTATCTCTCAGGCGTGCAACTTCGGGTCTGAAAGAGAAGTGGGAATCGATGGTCACGCCCAGGTATTTGTGTGTTGTAACGTATGCAATGGGCGTTTGCCCGAGGCTCAGTTGGTCGATGGGAGGTCTGATGTTGATAGGGAGGGCCTTTGTTTTGGAGGCGTTAATTTTGAGGCCGAGTTCTTGGCACGCTGAGTGTATTTTAGAGAGGGCTTTCTGGCCTTGAGCATGGTAAGGACCTCTGTGGATGGCGAGGGCTAGATCATCTGCATAACACAGCAGTCTGATCCCAGGTCCAAAGTCGATGTGTAGGAGGCACTCCACAAGGGCATTGAATAGGGTTGGACAGAGAATGCTGCCTTGTGGAGTGCCATTTTGGTGTTTGTGGGGGGAAGAGGTGAATCCTTGGAAGCGGACAGCAGCTTCACGATCTCGGAAGAAGTCCTCGAGCCAGCAAAGGAGGCGACCCCCTCACTCCCCTGCGTGCCAGGGTTGCGAGGATAGCCTCTGGGCATGCTAGCTCGAAGGCCTTCTCGAGATCTATGAAGACAGCTAGACCTCTGCCTCCTCGGAATTCAGACAGGAAGGAGTTGAGGCATTCTGAGGCACCTTTGCCCTTGATGTAGGCGAAGATGTGGCTGTGTGGGGGAGGCAGTGACCAAGTCAGACGGTGGAGAACCATTCGCTCCGCAGTTTTGCCAAGGCAACTGAGAAGGGAGATAGGACGGGGGTTGTTGGGGTCGTTTTGTTTAGGGATGGGGTGGATTACAGCACGCTTCCACTGCGAGGGTATACGTCCGAGGGTCCAGGAGTGGTTGAAGAGGTCAAGGAAGGCCTTCCTAGTCACTGGACCCGCATGTGAAAGCATGCTGTAAGTAATCCCATCTGAACCTGGAGCGGTGTCGGTGCTAGTTTTGTAGGTGTGTGTTAGTTCGTGTATGGTGAAAGGGCAGTCTGACTCGGCTGGGGTGTTTTTATTAATGTGGATCAGGTGTGCTCTGTGTTGGTATAGGTCATCTTGTTTGCGTCTGGTGGAGAGCGGGAGTTGTTGGGGGGAGGTTCTAAGGGCAAAGGCCTCAGCCATGTCATCAGCTTTCCCACGGGGTGGGGGGGGGTGGGGGGGGGGGCAGTGGGAGGGCTAGAGACTACTTTTAGTTTCCTCCAAATAGATCCGAGATTGGTGTGAGCTCCCAGAGATTGGCACCACTCCAGCCATTTCTGCTCTTTTATGCTGTTCTTCTTCGCTATAGAGTGCCTGATAACACTTTGGAGATAATCTTAGTGCATCGGGGGTGGTGTTGGAGCGGTAGATCTTTTTAGCTCTGTTTAGATGGTGGTTGAGCTCTTTGACCCTGGGGTTATAATACCAATGGTCTTTGTGGAAGTGTTTTGGAGGACCGGTGATGGGGATTGCTGTGTCTGCCGTCGCCTGGAAGGCCTCCGTGATTTGGTTGGCATGGCTGTCAAGGTCAGGTGAGGGGTCTAGGGTAAGGAGGTGGTGGTCTAGGGTGTCTGTAAATAAGCCCCAGTTTGCTTGTTTCGTGTTCCATCGTGGGGGGGGGGCCCAGGGGGCTTCGGTAGAGGAGTGATTCCTAGGGAGCAGAGGATGGCGTGGTGATCTGATGTTAAGGTGGGGTGGATCTCCCAAGTGGATCGAGGAACGAGAGTGGAGGAAACAAGGGAGAGATCCAGCCTACCTCCCTGTAGGTGCGTAGGGGTGTTGGTGTTGTTGAGGAGGGATATGGTCGGGGTTTCTTCAAGTACTAGAGCTATGTGGCGTCCTGTTGGGTTAGCTGGGCTTCGGGATCCGAGGCACATGTGATGGGAATTCATGTCCCCCCCTATGAATATTTCCTCTGATTGTGAAAGGGAGAAAAGCTCTCCCAGGTGTAGATCGGCTGCAGGCGGACGATAGACATTGAAAATTTTTAGGTTTCCATTTGTCAGGGTAAGTTCTACTCCCTGAATTTCAGTTCTGGGTCCACAGTCTGGGAGGGGGTTGATGGCTATTGCAGGGATGTGGTTTCTGATGAGGATGGCACAGCCTCGGGGACCGCCACGAGCACAGGGAAGAAGGAAGGGGATAAAACCCCGCAACCGCAGTGGTTGGCGCTTGTTAAGAAGAGTTTCCTGCAGGAGGAAGACATCGATGTTGTCTTTATGGGCAGCCTCCTCGAGCAGAGAACGTTTTGCAGAGGCACAGTTGATATTCCACTGCAGTATGCGAAGAGATGTAGAAGGGGAGGTGATTTGTTGTGAGGTAGGGGGATGGCTTGCAGTGTTTAGGTCATTCCGGTTGATGGAGTGGATGTGGGAAGTGGTGATCTGGATCAAGGTCTCCCTTTCTTCCCGGAGGGGGTGTGATGTTGGTGGCTGGGGGCTCCTGCATGCTTGTCCAGGTGTTCTTGAGGCCTGTCGATGGAGATGGAGCGGCTTCTGTTTCTTGGATCCTGTGATGTTAGTGTTGCACGGGATCGTGAATTTTGGCGGTGTCGGTGGCGTGGTTGGTGGGCAGTGGCTGGGTTGGATGGGGTTGGTGGGGGTTGGAGTGGCGCCTGTAGTGTGGGGGTGGCTGGGGGGAGTTTGTTGGGGGTGGCGTTGGTCCGATCTGGATGCTCGATCCACTGTTGTATGGCTTGGTGGGTTACCTGGAGGAGGGGTTTGGGGTCGAGCTGTTGTCCCAGGATCTTTCCGAGTTCCTCTGCTATTGTGGTGCATAGGTGGCGGCTTAGGGATCTGAAGTCCTCTATGCTGGTGGTGGCAAGGCCTGGGAGATGAGTGGTGTCTGGTGAGGTTTGGGTGGAGGAGTCTATGTTGGTCTGTGTGCTGGCGTCGGTGTGTTGTGGGGTGGAGGGGGGGTGACGAGGTGGCTGCGGGGTTAAGGTTCGTGGTTGGCGAGCTGGGTTTCTCTGTGGGTGGAAAGCCGACGGGGATGGGGTGGGGTTGCGTAGTGGGGGAAACTCGGTGGGCTGTGGAGGAGGGAGAGGGAGAGACGAGGTTTGGGGGATGATGGGGGGCACGCCCCAGGCGTTGGTGGTTGGAGAGGCTAGGGGTACAGGGAGGTGGTCTTGGACCCAATGTGTCTCCCTCTCTATCCCCCACTGCACACGTTCCTTCCTGGCAGGGCAAATCTTGTTCCAAGCATGGTGCTTCCCGCCGCAGTTCGGGCAACGTGCAGCGACCGGCTGCTTGGCCTTGAATTTGTCTAGGCACTCCTGGGTGGCATGGCGGCCACTGCACATGGCGCAAACTGGGCGGCGGGAGCACCGTGATTGGTGGTGTCCGTATTGCTGGCAATTGAAGCAGCGGAGGGGTTCTGGCATGAAGAGGCGTAGGTGGTATGAGCCCCATTGTCCTAGGTCGAGGAGTGGAGGGACAGTTCCCCTGATAGTGACAATAACTTGCCTGGTATTTTGTCCCTGTACACTGCATCTCTGGGCAGTTTCGACTGAGTCGTGGTCTAGGACTGCCGCCATGGGAAAATTTGTCGGGTATTTTGTGAGGAGAAATTTATGCGGGGTAAGGTTAGGGTCCCGTCTTTGGATGCTGATGGGTTTTCCGGCAATAGTGTTCAAGGTGTGGAGGATGTCATGAGAAGCATCATCAAGGGGAACGATAGCAGTGTCCTGGTTTTTAAGCTGGACCATTTTGAATTTTAAGGAGGGGTGTGCTGCTGCAATTGCGTTGGTGATGTCGTAGGTAGAGGAAAAGTTCTCATTGGGAGTGATAATGAAGCCTGGGTATTGATGAGGGGGCTGAGAAGTGGCGGCATCTGCAGGCGCGTGGAGGATTGGGGGTGAGGGTGTGAGGGTGGTGAGGTGCGGTTGTGGGGTTCAGAGGATGAGGTAGTGGGGGGCTCAAGGGGGAGCGTGGTCTTGGCAGCAGAGCGGCGTTTTTTTTTTACCAGGGTAAAGCCATCAGCATCGTCAGTGGGTTGAGCAGGATCTAAGGCAGAGCTCTCGGAGGCCCTGGGGGCGTGGCTTGTGTCTTGGGCAGGTTTGGGGGTCATGGCAGAGGCAGAGGCACGATCCACTTCGTCAGAGTCTAGGTCGGTATTCATAGCCGGGGTAGATTCAAAAAAATCTTCTGGGTCATACTCTGGACCAGTGAGACGAGGTTTCTTAGCCTGGGATGTCTTAGGGGAAGACGTCAGAGCAGGCTTGGGTGGAGGCTCCATGTTACAGACACACGGACATGCAGACAGAGCTTGAAGAATAAAAGTAAAAATAGAATAAAAGTGAAAGGATGTGAAACTAAAAATAAAAATAGAATGAGGTGAGCTAAAGGGGATAGGTAAAGGGATATATATAGCTGAAGAAAAGAAAAAAGAAAAGAAAGAAAAAAAAATAGAATCAAAACGAGCGAAAAAAAAAAAAAAAAGAGAGAGAGAGAGAGAGAGAAGGGCAAGACTCTCCGGCGGTTCGCCACAGTAACGGGGGCCTAAACTCCCCGCCCTCTAAAGGGCGACGCAGGAGACCCCGTCACTGCCCCGTGAGGGACTTACCTAACCTAGCCCTAACAGAGCCAACCCTTGCCGCCTCCTATAACCAGGCCTCTAAGGCCCCCCCTCATGGAGATACCCTAATGGTATTCCTTCAGGGTTCAGCGTCGTACTACGGCAGGGACTCTAAGATGGCAGCCGGAGAGTAGGTGAACAGGAAGAGAAAAGAAAAAAAAACTGAAAAGAAAGAGCTGGGAGAAAAGGATAGAGCCAGGAAAAACTCGAAAGCTCTGTGAGGTGCGATGGTGAAATTGCTGAGAAAGTCTATGGAGCCGGGAATCCACGTTTCACTAAGCAGAGATGTTGCCTTGGCGAGAGCTCGGCTGAGAGTGACGACCCCGAGTTCGTTCGTTCGTAGATTTCCTGCACCTATAGTGCAGGCCGGGCCATACATTAGCCCGGTCAGTGAAGATGCTGTATTCTCTCGTGTTCGATCCGGTTCACAATGTAGTTCATAATCGCTGTGTCGTAGGGGTGAGTGTCTATTATCTCTTCCAGGCATCGTTCGTGATGTTCTTGGAATGGCACTGGAGTAGCGAGTCTTAGTAGGGCGTCGAGTGCATCTGAGAAGTTGTTGTCCCAGTAGCTGTCTCTCTGATCGAAGAGTTCGTCGAAGGATAGTGAGTCGAGACGTTGCTTGATGGTGGGATGGAGGGGTGGCAAGATGTCTCGGATGCGGTCTTTTGCTTGATCCTGAGGGCTGACGTTCGTGGCGGTGGTGGGTGCAGGCAGGTCGAGTGTCGAGTTGATGGAGGGGGCAAGTTGTTCTGCCTTCCTCTTCTTATTCTTCCCCTTCTTCTTCTTGGTGGTCTCAGTTGATGGCAGAGGGGATGCAGTGCCTGTCTCCATGGTGGTGTCTTCATCACCGTTGTCAATGGCAGCAGGATCTAGGGTGTCTGGAGGGTCAGGGATGGTCTCCGTGTCCTCCTCAGCTGCCGGTGACGAGGCGTGATCTTCAGTAGTCGGTTCGAGGTCCAAGTTTGGTGCCGGGTCGTCGGGAATGGTGGCAGTCCCTCTGTTGAGAGGAGCATCCAACTGCAGCCGTTTTTGCGGTGTTGTGCGAGGTTGTATAGGCTGCTGAGGACGGGGCTGACGCTTCTGACGAGTGGCGGGACGGACATCGTGGGCGAAGCTTTCGGGGATGACAAGGCGTGGCAACCCATTCTCCTAAAAAATCTGAGGGAGGAGAATGCGCAGGGCCGCCCTGTCATCACCGCAGAAAGCCTTCGCCGTCGCGATGCACATCGCAACGATGGTGTCCATCTTCCCGGATCTCCCAGGATTCTGAGGCCGGCGTCTCTGGGCCGTGGGGTGCCGCCATGCATGGACAGAGCCCAGCACAGCTACACCCCCCGGCCCAGAGACATCCCTGGCCACAGGACCCTTAGGAGACTGTGAAAGACTGAACTCCACCGTCTCACCTTCGCCAAGAGAGCGTTGGCGGTGCTTTTCGTTTGGTACAACGATCGAACGGCCAGGGACGAAAACATCAGCACCAGTGTCCTGGCACGTGATGAAACCGTACCCAGCCTTCACGTTGAACCAACGAACGGTTCCCCTGATCTTCTGGGCTCCCGGAAGCTCCGATCTGCTGTTGGATGCCCCCCTCAACGGGTCGTAGGAATTAGCAGATGTGCGAGCCATGGTGAAGTCCACAGGATCAGTGCGCCAAGGTTCACTAGCTCGCCTATGGACTTGCTGGCACGGTGGCTGGACCAACTGTGATGACCCCGCTCGCCAACCACCCTTATATAACCCTGTGTCGGTCGTGCAAGTACGAATCTTATCCATCTAACCTTGATTTCAGGCCTAGGCCCCACCCCACCTCCCAGGAGGCCAATCCTAGAGAGGTGTCGTAGCCAGGTCACGCCACAGGGCATGCCAAAATTTGCAAGCAAACCAGGAATTGCATCGAAAAAGCATGAACAGTAAATCACCGCCATGTACATCACACCCCGACCATTCACACGCCGCCAGTCCTGAGACAGGCAGCATAAAAAGGCCGCTGCCAGGCGCGGCGCGCCAACACTCTTGTTCTTCTCGCTCGCTCAGTCACGCTCAGCCATGGCTCGTACCAAGCAGACTGCACGCAAGTCCACTGGGGGCAAGGCCCCTCGCAAGCAGCTGGCCACCAAGGCCGCTCGCAAGTCCGCCCCTGCCACTGGCGGCGTCAAGAAACCCCATCGTTACAGGCCTGGCACTGTGGCCCTGCGTGAGATCCGCCGCTACCAGAAGAGCACTGAGCTGCTTATAATGAAGCTGCCATTCCAGCGTCTCGTCCGTGAGATTGCCCAGGACTTCAAGACTGACCTGCGCTTCCAGCCCTCTGCCGTCTTGGCTCTGCAGGAGGCGTCTGAGGCCTATTTGGTCGGTCTCTTTGAGGACACCAACCTGTGTGCCATCCACGCCAAGCGTGTAACAATCATGCCTAAGGACATCCAGCTGGCCCGCCGCATCCGTGGCGAGCGCGCCTAAGGCGAGAGGCCCCTCACCTCGATCGAAAGAAATCTCGGCCCTTTTCAGGGCCAAAACCCTTTTTCAAAGAGAGATGATGACAGACCCTCAGTTTAGGTTTCCATATATCAGCTCTTGCTTTTCCACACAGACACACACACACACACACACACACACAAATGAACTCCATTACTTACCTACATGCATGCATTCATTCATTCATTTTTTTTTTTTTAATGATTTCCTTTTTTTTTTTTTTTTGAAGGGGGGGGAATACTTGCCTATTCGTTTATTTCTTTTTTTAATCTGTTGTTCACGTCGCAGTTTTTATTTTCGTTATTTGCCTGTTTCTTTTACTTACTCATCGATTCACTCACGCCCTCATAAAGGTACACAGGTTTGCACAACGAGATAAGTCATTCCCGCTGCATATTAGGAGATGCTCTCTATCCGTCATGAACGCACGGTGAATCCTTCAGTTACTATGCTGGAAAAAAAAAAAAAAAAAAAAGGTTAACCTGAACCCATCGATTTTCGCCTGCTGCAGTTGTGCTCGTGTATGTATGTTTCTACTGTACCTATGTATTTGTGTGTCTTTGTGAGCATGTATGTCTGTGTGTACGGACGTATGAGCACACACACACACACACACACACACACACACAAACGGACGAATGAACTGTACTTATATAGTTACATACATGCATTCATTCATTCATCCTTTTTTTCAGTCATTCATTTCCTTTTTTGGGGGGTTGGGGTGGGGGGGGAGGAGGGGCAACTTGCCTATTCGTTTATTTCTTTTGTTGATCTGTTGTTAACGTCGCAGTTTTTGTTGTCGTTATTTGCCTGTTTCGTTTACTTCCTGATCGATTCAGTCACGCCCTCATAAACGTACACAGGTTTGAACAAGGAGAAAGGCATTCCCGCTGCATATTAGGAGAGTCTCTGTACCCGTTATGAAGGTTTGACAGTGGCCACGAACGTACATTAAATCCTTCCGTTAATATACTGAGGAAAAAAAAAAAAAAAACCTGAACCCATCGATTTTTACCTGCAGTTGAGCGTGTGTATGTATGTATGTATGTATGAATGTTGTATGTTTATACTGTACGTGTGTGTGTGTGTGTGTGTGTGTGTGTGTGTGTGTGAGCATGTATGTCTGTGTGTACGGAGGTATGAGGGCTTGTGTGTATGTGAGCTTGACTTAGTGTGTACGTACATGTGTAGGTCACTGCGTATACAGTATAAATGTATTTGTGCACATGTGTTGGTGTATGTACGTACAGATTGTAGACTGACATGAATATGCATGATACGATGTCATGCATGTATTTACTGTACGCCTGTTGAGTGTGTGGGTTGGTACAGTCGGCCTAAGAAGTGCCGGCGGAGTATCCAGAAGTTTTCGGTCAGCGATAGTGTCCATACTCTTCCTTATATCTGTACGAGGTGAAACCTAATACGTAAAATTGTTACAAAAAACAATAAATCCATGGCCAGTTATCTGTATATTTCCAAATTATTGTAGGAAGCAGTTGGTTAGTTACGATAATAGGAATCCGTAAACGGAACTAATTAATGTTTCACAACTGTCGCTCAGGGAGAGTCGGGAATAATGATTTTGTGGCGTTCAAATCTAGCATGGTAACAGGCAGTGATTTTTGGGTAGCGTAAGACTGAACCAAAGGGAGCTTCAATAAACATTGGAAATGATTAATTATTAGTTATAAAATAATTTCCGTTAAAATACTAGGCAATAATTTCAAGCCATTTATTTCCGTTTCCAATGTCTCCATGGACGACGACAGAAAGCGGGAAGGAGGCGTAAGCCAGTAAGCTATTTTAAATGTTTCGATCAACACGCACGAAAGGAGATAACATTCATTCAAGGACATGCAGTTATTACACTGCCTTTGGCCAGTTTCCCATGAAGAAAAATCTCAGGATTATTTCATCTAAGACAGAGGGCTATCGATGGAAAAAAAAAAAAAAAAAAAAAAAAAAGGCCTACCGTACATCAGAGTCGGAGCTCCTTGGAGAATGCTACCTTCTGTCGGTGTCTGATATCCTCAGTGGATAATCGATTCGCAAGAGTAATAAAATGCAGAGGTTCACAAACAAATAATTGAGTTCCAAACTTCCAAATAAGCATTTTCTATTGAGCAGGACATTAGTGTTTATTAAAAAAAAAAAAAAAAAAACAGTGACTGGGAGTTATAGGCGTACTGGCCACCGCGCGCGAAGTTAATACATTTCACATTCATTCAGATCGGGAAAGATAACCAAGTGTTACCATCTAATATATCACTGCCTCCTGTTATTCATTTTACATCATTATTTTCGCGATATAATATATACGTTATTTGGCATGACGTGATGAAGGCATTGAATGTTTACCTTATATTCACTGTTTTCATAGAACGTATGGGAGTGGAGAGTGACCGAAGCAATCTGAAACTGTGTCGTCACTTCTTGGGGCGACGGTACGTTGTTGTTGTTGTTGTTGGTTCTCCAGATGAATAAGAAGGCGCGCACGCCCATATTTACTCTTTTATTTTGACTCTATTGTTTTAACCCCCAACCCTAGTTCAAAACATTTTGATTGTGCCTACGTGCCCATCCCAAACCACCGTTGCGGAAAAGGAAGAAAGAAAGAAAGACATGAAGGGAGAAAAGAAAAGAAAGAAACACATGAAGGGAAAAAAGAAAGCGAGAGAGAGAGAAAAAAAAAGGTCGATAAACCCGAGTTCCTGAGAGGATAATTTGTAAGTCTGTCTTTCCCCTTTTTATCGAAAATCTTGTGGCTTCGATTGGAGCCAGAAATGTTGAAATGGCCAAGAGCGTAATCTCTCTACTTTGAGGAGGTGTACTTGGTGACAGCCTTGGTGCCCTCAGACACGGCGTGCTTGGCCAGCTCGCCAGGGAGGAGCAGCCTGACGGCCGTCTGGATCTCCCGGCTGGTGATGGTTGAACGCTTGTTGTAGTATGCCAGGCGTGAAGCCTCTGCAGCAATGCGCTCAAAGATGTCATTCACGAAAGAGTTCATGATAGACATCGCCTTGGAGGAAACGCCGGTGTCAGGGTGGACCTGCTTGAGCACTTTGTTGATGTAGATGCTGTAGCTCTCCTTCCTCCTACGCTTCTTCTTCTTGTCTTCCTTGGCAATGGCCTTCTGGGCCTTGTCAGCCTTCTTGGCATCCTTTCCGGAGGTCTTGGGTGGCATGGCGTCACCGAGTCAGACGGTACGTGCACGTTGCAGGAGCGAGCGAGAGACTGAGTCGACATGGGGGACGCGCTTGCTGAAATCCTTATATGTGATTGCTGCCCGATCGCAGCCCGGCTTCTGCCTCGTTCCCATTCACTCCTAGCTCAGACTCTGTCGGGTGCGGAGGTCTGGCCGTTTTCTCTCGAGCTGTGAACTCTGTTTCATTCACTCGTGGAGAATTTCGCCTGTTTCGCCTCGTTTTTTGCCAGTTTGGACTTAGTCTCTGGCACTGAGGAAGCTTTTCTTTTGCTTTACAGGTTTTTTCTGAGACTTAGTCTCAGATTGCCTGTGTGTGAGTGGGAGTGTGTGTGTGTTTGTGACTGTGTGGGTGTTTTTTTTTTTTTTTTTTTTTTTTTTTTTGGCCTGCCGTTAGTGTACCTCACCGTAGTACGACGCCGAACCCTGAAGGGGTGCCGTTAGGGCACTTCCATGAAGGGGGGCCTTTAGGGCCTGGTTATAGGAGGCGGTGAGGGCGGCTCTGTTAGAGTAGGGAAGACCCGAAAGGGGCAGTGGCGGGGCCTCCCATCGCCCTTTAGAGGGCGGGGAGCATAGGTTGCCCGTCACTGTAGGGACCTGGCCTCTTTTTCTGTATTTTGTTTGCTTGTGATTTTTGAGTGGTTGTGTGTGTGAGGTGTCTGTGTGTGTGTGTGTGTGTGTGTGTTTTTGACTGAGTTTTTTTTTTTTTTTTTTTTGGCCTGCTCCGGTGAGCATGAAGGGATCCAGCATCCCTAGGCCCCCGGGGCATTCCTGCCTCCCGCTTCCTCAGTTGAGGCCCTCCATCCCGTGCCCTACCACAGGCACGAAGAGGGAGCGTCACTGCTCAGACTCGAGCCCCCACTCGTCCGCTCACGAGGCCGCGTGTGCTAACCCCTCTACCCTAACATCCACGAGAGCGGCACCTCGCTTGCGTGGTGACTCTACCCGCTCTGCCAAGGCGGCCCGCCGACATGAGGCTATGGAGGAGGTTACACTTGCTCCACCATCTCTCTCTTCCACCAGGGGCACTTCGGAGGCTCCTGCTGCGACTCAGCTCCCCCCCTCTGCTGATCCCGCTCTGCAGGAAGATGAGGGTTTCACCCCCGTGATGCGCAAGGGATCGAGGCGTGCTCGCCAGGGAAACGGCCCTTCTCCGGCGGTGCGCACTGGGCCTCCCCTCAGGGATCCCTCTGCTGCTCGTCCCTCCGTGTCGGTAGCTGTGCGTCTGCCTCCCCGCTCTGCATTTCCAGCTTTCCGTGTGCCGGTCCAGGACGGGCATGCGACGAGCTACGACGCCGTGGCTGCACTAGAGCGTCACCTGCCAGGGCTACGCTGCTCCAATCTCATGGGTCGGGATGGAAGCTCAGTGTTGGTGCCACAGGACGAGGGAGCCTACGACCTCTTAAGAACAGCCCTGCAGGACGAGGCCTGCCCTGTAAAGCTAGTAGAGCTGATGCCTGGTCAACAGTCTACGAAGGGAGTGGTCATGGGCTATCCCTTGAGAATGCCCATAGAGATTCTCCTTCACCACCCTCAAGTCGAGGAGGCAACCCGATGCCAAAACATGCGGACCCGAGAGGAGACTCGACAGGTCATTGTCACCCTGCGGGGTCCTCTGATCCCTGCCATAGACCTGGGGAACTGGGGAACATATCACCTTCGCCCCTTCACCCCAGAGCCTCTCCGTTGCTACCGCTGCCAACGCTACGGGCACCACCGTGCCAATTGCAACCGCCCCGTCATCTGCGGCATGTGCAGTGGCGGCCACGACACGGCCGAGTGCCTCCAGCGGTACAAGGCGAAGGAACCAGTTGCGGCCAAGTGCCCCAACTGCTCCGGGCGACACCACGCCTGGCACCCCAGCTGCCCCGCGAGGGTTCACCGAGTGAACCAGGGTCGAGAGAGGCAGGTAGCGTTTGTGCAGGGAGAACCAGGCCGCCAGCGCTACTCCAGCTCCCCCGGCACTTTCATCTGGGGCCAACAGCGCCGCCCTCTCATCCAGCGCCCACCACCTCTCAGCGACAAGGAGTTCCCTCCATTGCCCTCAGCCCTGACTGTGGTCCAGACCACAGCCGAGGTCCACCGCCAGCAGCCGCCTGTCTCACCAGCACTTCCACCTGTAGAGACCAGCCAGCCACTGCCTGTTCCACCACCAGTGCCTGGCTCCACACCCAGTCCACCAACCGCTCCCGCTCCTCCAGTGATCTCATTCACAACGGAGGAGCTCAGGACCTTTGCCACGGAGCTGGCGCTGACCCTCGCCAAAACAGTTGCCTTAACCCTCGACATCCCTCTCCCAACAGAGCCCCTTGCCGAGGCTGCCAATCGCCTAGTAGACCAGGCGATCGACAGGAAGATGGCGAGCCTAGGTGCTCCTCTGTCCCCTCGCCGCCCAGCTCGTTCGGCAGGGCGATCCCGTCCCACACTGCACAGGACAGCTCGCCCGTCCAAGAGGGTAAAGCCACGACCTCCCAATGCTCAGTCTTCCACCGCACAGCTGCCTCGTCAGCGTCATCGTTTAGGGCAAACCCTACCACCATCAGGGTCCAAAGTGATGGACAGGGCCTCACCACTGCTGCAGGAGAACGACCGTCCGCAACTGTCGCCGGACGGCCAGTAGACCGCTCTCTCAGGCTCCTCCAGTGGAATTGCTTGGGAGCACGGAGCAAGCTCCCCTTTGCAGGAGGCGGCCGCACGGTATCGCCCTCATGTCATTCTCCTGCAGGAGACCCTGCTCCCAGGCAATTCCACTTTCCATCTCTCGGGATACACCACCCATCTCCTCCCGTATATTCGTGGCGTTACACGGGGATGTGCCGTTCTGGTCCAGGACCACATCGCGTGCACGGATTGTGAGTCCCCTCCTTTCTGTGGACCTGATGTGGAGGTTCAGGGCGTGGTTCTCCATCTGGCGACGTCGCCCCTGACGGTATACAATGTATACCGAAGCCAGAGGAGCACCCTGGAGTGTGGGGACCTTTTCTCCCAAGCTGCCAGGGGGGCCGTGTACATTGGGGGCGACTTCAATGCCCACCACGCCCTTCTGTCATCGCCTCTTCAGTCCAATGAGGCAGGACGGCACATTTCTTTACTTCTGGAGGAGATGGGTGGTGTCTCCCTCCTAAACGACACGACAGAGCCCACCCATATTGGAGGAGGTCGCCTCGACCTCCTTTATCTCAACCCCTCTGTCAGGCCTGGCGTCATGGTCACTCCACCCACACCTTGCGAGTGACCACTTCGCTCTCAGGGTTGACCTGCCTCTCGCTCCCCTCCCGCCACCCCCACCTCCACCACCACGGTGGACCTACGCAGGGCGAACTGGGCTGCCTTCGCTCGTGCTCTCACAACGGCCTTCGAGACATCCCCTCATGCCTCGGATCTCGATAGTCAGGCGGATCAGGTAGCACGCATTTTTGCACAAGCTGCCTCTCTTGCCATCCCCGTGCAGCGACGCTCGGCGAGGTGCTACCGAGACGGCTGGATCTACTGCGACAGGGTCAAGGAATTGAACAGGAGACTCAATGCGGCTCGCAGGGCAGTACCGGCGGTGCCGTACATCTCCGCACCGTCGGTACTTGGTCGCAGTGACACGCCATGTGGCTTCAGAGAAACGCCGCCTTAAGGAGGAGACGTGGATCGGATGGTGTCGGACGTTGGATTCTCACTCCACTCTCCGTGAGATGTGGAGAAGAATCAAGTCCATCTCCGATCCACGTCCCCCCCGTCCTCCATCTCATCCTGACCCTGCCGCTGAGGCCAGCCGTCTTGCTAAGCACTTCGCCGACCGCTCTGCCTCGTCTAATCTCCCGCAGTCTGTCAGAGCCCTACAGGAACAGCTGTCCGCCTCTCGCACTGCAGCAATTCAGGCAGCATGTGATAGGCCTGACCCTGCTGACTGTCTGATAACCAGTGGGGAGCTTCATAAAGCGCTGCAGCGCAGAGAGGACACTGCGCCGGGGCTTGACGGCCTCACATACTCTGTCTTAGCAAATACCGGAGATTATGGTAGAGCACGTCTACTTGACCTGCTCAATCTATCGTGGTCTGAGGGGCGTCTTCCGAGGTCGTGGAAGGCGGCTGTTATCCACCCGATTCCGAAACCTCGTGATCCCGCCGCCATGCGCCCCATCTCCCTCCTCAGCTGTGTTGCCAAGACGGCTGAGAGGGTTGTGCGGGCCCGCCTTGCTTGGCGGCTGGGACCACTGCACCCAAGGATTTATGCTTTTCACCCTGGCAGGAGTACCACCCACTGCCTCGCATCATTCCTTGGGGAGCTGAGGGGAGGAAAGGGAATGGCCGTCTTCCTCGACCTTGAGAGGGCGTTTGAACTAGCGAACCCAACTGTTATCTTGGCTGCTCTTGCAGCCAGGGGTGTGGGAGGCAGGTTACTATCCTGGATCAAGGACTTTTTCACTGCTCGATCAGCGGGGTTAGATTTCAGGGCATCTCTCCCCTTTTTCTCATCATGACAATGGCACCCCTCAGGGAAGTGTCTTAAGCCCGCTCTTGTTTAACATCTTGATGGAGGGGCTTTTAACCATTGACTATGGGCCTGGCATAACACTACTGTGCTATGCAGACGACCTAGCCCTCATTTTTACACGCAGGGACTGTTTTTCGCAGGCTTATTCTGCCCTCTCCTGCCTGCATGAAAAATGCAATGAGCTAGGGCTCAAAATAAATCTGACGAAGACTAAATGTCTGCCCTTTGGCCTCCGTCCTCCTGACTTCCCGGTGCTGCTCGGAGGCCACCAGCTCACCGTGGTCACTTCGCACCAGTATCTGGGGGTCTGGTTTGACGGGGGCCTCACCTTTGGCAGCCACGTCCGATATCTGAGGGAGCGTGCCTTAACTCCTGCATGGCTGCCCTCCGATACCTTTCACGACGGAGTCTGGGGGCATCATATGCAGTCCTCCGCACTTTTTACATCCACGCGATCCGCTCTCTTGTGGACTACGGAGCAATCTGCTTTGTCTGGCCTCACACCGCCAATCTCCAGATCACTGGAAGTCATCCAGAATGATGCTCTACGAATCATGCTGGGTGCTCCACGTTGGACCCGGATCACTAACTTACGGATGGAGAGTGGTTTGCCGTCGCTGGCGCACCGAATAGCACTACGAGTGACGCTTATCACTCACCAGTTAGTGCAGCGCCGACCAGAACTGCCAGTCTCTGCCCTGCTCCTACGACTACTACGACGACCACCTGAGCCGCTCCCCCAACGCGACTGGGCCCGAACCACGGCGGCTCTTATCCACAACCTGGAAGTCGCGCCTTGTCTCTGCCAAGGCCCTGATTCCCCTTTCCTGGGTTTCAACACCCACCGCCATGGAGGCCACCTCCATTCCGCATTCTTACTCCAACGGAGGCAAAACCTCGCTCCTCTATCCCTGCCATCCTGCGACAGGTGGGTCTCAGTCAGGTGGCTGCTCTGCACTCCCGGGCTCGGCCACTTACTTTACAGATGGGTCGGTCCACCCTGATGGCTCTGTTGGGTCCGCTTTCGTCCTTGGAAGGACAGTTGAATCATGGCGCCTCTCCCCTGGTGTATCTGCATTTCAGGCAGAGCTTGCGGCAATTCTGGGTGCGTTGCGACATGCTCACCATCATCATTACCAATGCATCGTTGTTCATACAGACTCCCTTTCTTCTCTGCAGAGGTTGCGCTCATTCTCGCTGCAAGACAATATCTTTCTCATAACGGCCATCCATACATTTGCAACCCTCCTTGTCCAGCGAGGAGCCACTATCACTCTTCATTGGCTCCCAGGACATGTGGGGATCACTGGGAACGAAACAGCTGATGTCGCTGCACGCTCTGCCTGCTCTCTGCCAGAGATCACGTTCGCACTTCTCCCCGGCCCATCACATGTCCGTCGCACTTTGACTGCAAAAATAGGTAGGCTGTCTCGGGAGGAGCACCAGCTTTGCGTCGCTGAAGGTTCCACATCTGCGACTTGGTATGACATAGCCACATCATACTCTCCTTTGGTGCCTCCCCCAGGCCTGCCAAACTATCTTTTAGTGCGTCTTAGAAGATTACGAATGGGATTCCCATGCTATAAGCAGATTAAAAATGCGGCAACAGATCCGTGTGCTCATTGCTTAGAGAGGTCGGATACGCCTCTCATCCATTACATACTTCACTGCCCTGCCACAGCTCATCTCAGATCCCGTCCCGCAGCTGGCTTTGCCCAATCGGCCAACGATTATACTGACGCTGCTGGCATTGTGGCCAGAACACCTTTTAAAATTTTATTACAAACAGTTAGGGACTACCCCCCTCCTCGTTAAATACAGCTTGTGCGCTACATGTGCACCACTGACGGGCTCACTGTTTGCCCGTGTCTCAGCACTGCTGAGACGAATATCCTACAACAACAACAACGTTCCCATTCGCGGGTGGGATGGGGCCGGATCGGGAAGACGGGTTGCTATGTTACATAGTATGGGTGCTACTGCCGATATATGCCAGGTCCCTGACTCGCCCTTCTATGGGTTCGAGGAACCACCACCTTGGGAGCCTCCCCTTTTCCGGTGTGTTTATCCAGCAGGTGGAAAGCCTCGCAATACCATCCCAGCACTCCTCCGTCAGGATAGTCTCCGCCGGGTAGCTGCTCTAGGGTCTGCGGGGTCAGCAGTTTATTATACTGATGGCTCTGTGGCAGCTGATGGCACTGCTGGCGCGGCCTTTGTTTTTGGTGACATGGTGGAGTCTTGGCGAGTGTCCCAGGGGGCGTCTCCCTTCCAGGCAGAGCTCGCAGCTATTCTGGGAGCTTTACGGCATGCACACAACCGCCGGTATTGCCGTGTGGTTATTCATACAGACTCGCTCTCATCTATTGTACGCCTTCGCTCCTTCTCCCTCAAAGACAACATTTTTTTGTTATCCTCCATATACACTGTAGCTTCTCTCCTCGTCCGTGGGGGAGCCACGATCATCTTTCACTGGCTTCCAGGTCATGTTGGCATCTTGGGGAATGAGATGGCAGATGAGGCTGCGCGCTCTGCCTGTACTCTCCCTGCTGTCACGTTCCCACTCTGCAAAAGTCAGGCTCAAATCATTAGATCTTTCGCTGTGACTATTGGACATCAATCAGTGGAGGAACATAGGGTATGTGTGGCTGAAGGCTCACGCTCCACCACTTGGTATGCCAGTGCCACTTCTTATTCACCACTGCAGCCCCCTCTGGGCTTACCGAATCGTCTGTTAGTGAGGCTGCGGCGTTTACGTTTGGAATACTTCTGCTATAACCAGATAAAAGGAGTGGCCCCAGACACTTGTGAACACTGCTTAGAGAGGTCGGAGGAGCCTCTACTGCACTATCTATTGAATTGCCCTGTGACTTCTGCTCTCAGGTCTCTCCCTAGTGGGGCATACGTCCCATCAGAAGATGAGGTGAGGGATGCCGCTGGCATAGTTGCCCGTGCTCCTTTTTCACTATTACTTCGGGTAGTCAGTCGCTACCCTCCGCCACGATAATATAGATGCGCATGCATAGCGCAACTGTGACGGGCTCACATGTTTGCCCGTGTCCCAGTACGTCCTGGGATGAATATCACACAAACAAACAAGGCGGGATCACAGGTTCGGTGGTGTGGTTCAGCGTGAAGTCTGGGTACGGCTTCATCAAGCGCCAGGACACCGGTGCTGATGTTTTCGTGCACAGTCTCCGGATTGCTGCACCTAACCCCCGACACTTTCGGCGCTGTCTTGGCGAGGGTGAGGCTGTGGAGTTTCGGCTCCGTCAGTCACCCAAGGGTCCCGAGGCTAAAGATGTCACTGGGCTGGGAGGCGCTGCTGTGCAGGGCTCTGCCCATGCACGGCGGCGCCCCACGGCCCAGAGGCGCCAGTCTCGTGATCCTGGGTGTTCTGGGGAGACTAATCTCCTGGTCTCTATGTGCGTCGCTACGGCACAGGCTTTTTGTGGGGGTGACAGGGCTATGTTGCACGTTCTTCTCCCTCAAATCTTTGAGGAGAACGGGCTGCGAAGACTTGTCATCCCCCAGAGTTTTGTCAGAGACGCTCATTCAGCCCCTCGCCCAGATCGTCGTCCCCGGCTGCCTCCTGCGCAGCCCAAGTCCCGGCCACCTCCACCTCGGCCCCGCCGTACACCGCGCAAACGGCTGTGCCTGGACCAACCCCTCAACAGGGCGACTGGCTCGTCTGCCTCTCCCCCTACCGACCCGGCACCGATCACGGCCATGGAGCTGGACACCATCACCACCGTTGCTGAGATGCACGCCTTGCCGTCTGCAGCCAAGGGGGAAAGGGCTGCCGTCCTTGTTTCGCCCAACCAACGCGACGTCGAGGGCCCTTCCCCCCCCGTTTTTCCACCTGCTGCTGAGGGAGTGGATCTCACAACTTCCACCACCGATCCGCCGCCTTGAAGCCTCTCACCTGCCCTTCTGCCATCCTCTGCAGAGTCAGACGATGCTCGTGAGCTCCTCACCGCCAGGTTCGAACGCGGCTTAACTCTAGCTCTCAGCCGGGTCCTTCAAGACTCACCTTTAGGCGTTCCATGTCGCCTTAGGGACTCGGGACAGCTGGAGTTGTACGAGGATATCGATCACGACTCCGAGTATACCGACGTCTCCGACTCTGGTGAGCAGCCTTGAGATGCTTTTTTGCCCAGCCGTTCTTCACCACCGACCATCGCACCTTCCCCTGCCCCTGCTGCCTTCCCCTCGTCCTTCAGTCTGCTGTTCCCGCTCCCCTCGTCCTTCAGCCTGCTGTTCCCACTTT
>NC_137070.1:7993306-8038306 GCF_032717465.1 Coenobita brevimanus | reverse complement strand
GCCGAAGCCGTAAAGGGTGCGCCCTTGTCGCTTCAGGGCGTACACCACGTCCATCGCGGTCACGGTCTTGCGCTTGGCGTGCTCAGTGTAGGTGACAGCATCGCGAATCACGTTCTCGAGGAACACCTTGAGAACACCGCGGGTCTCCTCGTAGATCAGGCCCGAGATACGCTTCACGCCACCACGACGAGCCAGACGACGGATGGCAGGCTTGGTGATGCCCTGGATGTTGTCACGAAGCACCTTGCGGTGTCGCTTGGCGCCTCCCCTTGCCCAGACCCTTGCCGCCTTTGCCTCGACCAGTCATGGTGTCTACAGCTGCTGCTCAGACCCAGTAGTAGTAGTAGTAGTAGTAGTAGTAGTAGTGGTGAGTGTCCGCTCCGCTCCCAGCACCAACAGTGATGACGACCCCCGCACGCCAACCACCCTTATATAACCCAGTCTCGGTCGTGCAAGTACGAACCTTATCCATCTAACCTTGATTTCAGGCCTAGGCCTCACCCCAGCTCCCAGGAGGCCAATCCTAGAGAGGTGTCGTAGCCAGGTCACGCCACAGGGCATGCCAAATTTTGCAAGCAAACCAGGAATTGCATCGAAAAAGCATGAACAGTAAATCACCGCCATGTACATCACACCCCGACCACTCACACGCCGCCAGTCCTGAGACAGGCAACATAAAAGGCCGCTGCCAGGCTTGCAATGAGATGCAAGATTAGGAAAGAGGCAATAAAAGGAAAGGAAGAAGAAATCAAGAAGACAAACAAAACTAAGCAAAACAAAGTCTATGCTGACATTGCAAAGACAGCAGCTACACAAGCCACCAGCAACATCTCTGCCAACCCACTATTCAGCAACAACCACACTTTGGCTAAGTACATGATGTGCCTGTTCAATGCTCATCTGCAGAACGCCGTAGCACCTGGCACATTTAACCAAAAACTAAACTTATACCTCACTGCTAACAACCTGCCAACTATGAACTTCCCAGACGAACAGCCATCGGCAGCAATCATCAAAACTATTATGCCAGTCAGTGAAATTATGCAGGAAGCTGCGACCCAACAACCAGACAACGAGGAGCTAAATACCTCTACTGAATCTGAGGAATCAGACTCATCATCCAATGCAGATGACGGCTCAGACACAGAAATCCCAGAAACAACCACAGGTGAAGATGTTGCAGAACACCAGCAAGAACCAATCTCAGAGCCACTTACACGATACACCAGATCCACAAATCCCACCCACCAACCAGAAAAGCGTCACGACCAGCAGCACTCAGACTCTAGACAACTTGCCAATGCCATCAAAGAAAAAGCCAGTGAAGTGCTCAACCCCCACAGCAACAAATCAAGCAACCAAAAATAAACACCTCTCTCAACCCCGAACAAAACGGCCCAAACACTAAGAATAATACAACATAATGTCCTCAACTGGAGGGGAAGGAAACACACCCTAAACAACACTTACACACACATAGACCCCCACATAATCCTTCTCAATAGCCATGGGGTTAAATCTGACGAACAGCTAAAAATTCCAGGTATAGAGTATACAAATCTAACAGACACAGAAAGAATCACGGATGGGACAGCAATCGCAGTCAAGCACAATATACAACACAGAATACTTGACGACTTCCTCACCAACACACTTGCAGTAGAAATACAAACGCAAACAGGAATCATCTTACTTGCCACAGATTACATCCCACCTAGCAGACCTTTCATTCCCACGCCAGACTATATCACACTCTTTAGAAGAAACACACCAGTCTATCTCTTTGGGGATCTAAACGCACATCACAGAACATTTGGATACAGAGACACAAATGTAGTAGGATCTCAGTTACACCAACTAATTCTTGACAGAACAATACAACACATAGGACCACACTTCCCCACATTCCTCTCACCCAACTCAGCCACAACACCAGACATAATATTATCTAACTATAACACCTACCACAACATACATATCAAACAAGGACCCCTAACAACTAGCGATCATATTCCCATAATCGCAGACATCTCAACCTATCCACTCTATTCGCCTTGCAGGCCAAGACCTAACTTCACTGCTGCTGACTGGGAAAATTTTCAAAGACACATAGATACACACCTCCCGGAAATAACACACCTACAATACGCTACGTCCACTGAGCTGGACAACATAATACACTCATGGTACACCGTCATCAAGCAAGCCATAACACTACACATCCCAATAACACGAAATAAACCGTTAGCAGGATACACACCTAGCCAAGAAACACAAAACATCATAGCACAATTCAATGCACTCAGACAACACGCACAGACAAACGGATGGACCAGACAACACTACACAACATACAAAGCACTGCAGCTCCAACTACACAGGACATTACATACAGAACACACAGAGACATGGGCAAACATAATGCAAAACCTCTCACACATATACAAGAAGCCAGAAATTTTTTGGAGGAAAATTAGGTCTCTATCTGGAAATAACAACAACGAACCCCCTTACATGTTCAACTCCCAAAATGAAAAAGTATACTCTAACCCTAGCAAAGAAGCCCTGCTAAAAGACATCTGGGAAGAGATATTTACAGAGGAACAACCTAGGAGAGGCCCCTCCCCAGACAGAGCATACAGTAAACCAGTACCTCACAGTACACAAGGACAGAACCACACCATACAACACAGCAGACCCAACACGTCTAAATCAAACCTCATTCCTTACACGCCCAATCACAAACACAGAAATCACAAACATTATCAGCAAAATGAAGAAGACATGCCCAGGAGAAAGTGGGCTCAATAAAACTATCTTAAAAAACCTCCCAGATTCAGCCATTCACCTGCTAACCCACATACTAAATGCAACACTCTCAGCAGGATATTTCCCTACCAAATTTAAACACTCTACACTGAAATTCATCCCCAAAGCTGATAAAGATCCTCGCCACCCACAAAATCACAGACCAATATCTCTCCTAGAAGTGCCTGGAAAAATCTTAGAGAGAGTAATTAACAACAGATTAAGAATACACACAGAAACAGAAGACATAAACAATCCCTATCAATACGGTTTCCGTATCGGTAGGAGCACAACACAAGCCCTGGCAATCATGAATGAACAAATTGCCATCAACAAAGCAGACGGAGGACAATGCCATGTAGTACTAAGAGACATAACCAAAGCTTTTGACAAGGTCTGGCACCCGGGAATGAAGTACAGAATCTTGCACTTGGGACTCCACTGTCGTACTGGAGAAGATGCTCTGCAATTTCCTAGACGACAGGGGTGCAAGTGTGAGGGTCGGTTCTTTCTTGGGTGACAGATTCAGTCTCAGCTGTGGAGTCCCTCAGGGCAGTGTCCTATCCCCAACACTCTTTACTTTATACACAAAAGATATTCCCCCTCCAGACAAAGGACTGAACATAAGCTATGCTGATGATATAACACAAATCATCCCCTATAGGGGCAAATCAAAAAATATGATCAGCAGGCAAACTAAGAGAGAAATAGAACTAATCAATAACTTCGAAGAACAATGGAAAATAAAAACAAACACGAATAAATTCACGGTGATAGCATTAGGCTCAAGACTAAACATCCCAATCAACATCAATAACGAACCCATAGAATTCAAAAACTCAGGGAAAATGTTGGGACTGAAAATCACCAAGAATGGATACACAGACAACATCAAAGACAGAAAGGGCAAGGCCATCCACGCCCTATCTAAACTTTTTAGATTTAGGGAGTTACCAATAAGAACAAAAATACACTTGATAAAAGCGCTTGTTCTCCCAGTATTAGACTACCCTCCAATTCCTACTCATACACTGAGTAAAACACAAGTACTACAACTTCAAAGAGTACAAAATAAAGCCATAAGATTTGCTACAAACACTAGATATCCCTACACACACAATACTCAAGAGCTACATGAAATGACCAACATAGAACCGATAAACGTACGCCTCCACAAACAAGCCAAGAAAATCTGGCGAAAAATAGAGGACAGAGACAGAGAAACTTTTAATAAACTGCAACAACAGCTTGCAAACACTATAAACATTAACAGAAACTTTCCCAGTAGCCTAAGCCTACTACACCTAGAGCCGCAACCCATTTACACTTAGCTAGCTAGCTTCCAACACAACACACACCAAAATAATAAATAAATAAATAAAACAAATAAATGAAATAAAATAAATAAATAAATAAAATAATAATAATAATAATCAATAAAAATAAAATGAAAAGAATAAAAATAAATAAATAAACCAAACAAAAACAAAAATAATAAATAAATAAATAAACAAACAAATTACACAAAAATATAAATAAATAAATAAATAAACACAAATTCATAATCAAACAAAACATAGAGACAATGAACAAAAACACAAAAGATAGCAAGGTGGTCAGCCCACCAACTGTTATTCTCGGACTTTCCTTCTGTTTTTCTCACTATTTCCTTACCCCTCCCCTCCTTATTTCCCCCTCTATCTAAAAAAAAAAAAAAAAAAAAAAAAAAAAAAAAAAAAAAAAGGTGCGCCAACACTCTCGCTCTTCTCGCTCCCTCAGTCACGCTCAGCCATGGCTCGTACCAAGCAGACTGCACGTAAGTCCACTGGGGGCAAGGCCCCTCGCAAGCAGCTGGCCACCAAGGCCGCTCGCAAGTCCGCCCCTGCCACCGGCGGCGTCAAGAAACCCCATCGTTACAGGCCTGGCACTGTGGCCCTGCGTGAGATCCGTCGCTACCAGAAGAGCACTGAGCTGCTTATAAGGAAGCTGCCATTCCAGCGTCTCGTCCGTGAGATTGCCCAGGACTTCAAGACTGACCTGCGCTTCCAGTCCTCTGCCGTCATGGCTCTGCAGGAGGCGTCTGAGGCCTATTTGGTCGGTCTCTTTGAGGACACCAACCTGTGTGCCATCCACGCCAAGCGTGTAACAATCATGCCTAAGGACATCCAGCTGGCCCGCCGCATCCGTGGCGAGCGCGCCTAAGGCGAGAGACCCCTCACCTCGATCGAAAGAAATCTCGGCCCTTTTCAGGGCCAAAACCCTTTTTCAAAGAGAGATGATGACAGACCCTCAGTTTAGGTTTCCATATATCAGCTCTTGCTTTTCCGCAGCGAAGCATGCTCACACACACACACACACACACACAGACAAATGAACTCCATTACTTACCTACATGCATTCATTCAATTTTTTTTTTTTTTTAATCATTTACTTTTTTTTTTTTTTGAAGGGGGGGGAAATACTTGCCTATTCGTTTGTTTCTTTTATTGATCTGTTGGTCACGTCGCAGTTTTTGTTTTCGTTATTTGCCTGTTTCTTTTACTTACTCATTGATTCACTCACGCCCTCATAAAGGTACACAGGTTCGCACAACGAGAAAGTCATTCCCGCTGCATATTAGATGCTCTCTATATCCGTCATGAACGCACGGTGAATCCTTCAGTTACTATGCTGGAAAAAAAAAAAAAAAAAAAAAAAAAAAAAAAAAGGTTAACCTGAACCCATCGATTTTCGCCTGCTGCAGTTGTGCTCGTGTATGTATGTTTCTACTGTACCTATGTATTTGTGTGTCTTTGTGAGCATGTATGTCTGTGTGTACGGACGTATGAGGACACACACACACACACACACAAACGGACGAATGAACTGTACTTATATAGATACATTCATGCATTCATTCATTCATCCTTTTTTCAATCATTCATTTCCTTTTTTTTGGGGGGTGGGGGGGGGAGGAGGGGCAACTTGCCTATTCGTTTATTTCTTTTGTTGATCTGTTGTTAACGTCGCAGTTTTTGTTGTCGTTATTTGCCTGTTTCGTTGACTTCCTGATCGATTCAGTCACGCCCTCATAAACGTACACAGGTTTGAACAAGGAGAAAGGCATTCCCGCTGCATATTAGGAGAGTCTCTGTACCCGTTATGAAGGTTTGACAGTGGCCACGAACGCACGGTAAATCCTTCAGTTAATATACTGAGAGAGAGAGAGAGAGAGAGAGAGAGAGAGAGAAAGTGAACCTGAACCCATCGATTTTTACCTGCAGTTGAGCGTGTGTATGTATGTATGTAGGTTGTATGTTTATACTGTACGTATGTGTGTGTCTCTGTGAGCATGTATGTCTGTGTGTATGGACGTATGAGGACACACACACACACACACACACACACACACACACAAACGGACGAATGAACTGTACTTATATAGTTACATACATGCATTCATTCATTCATCCTTTTTTCATTCATTTCCTTTTGTTTGGGGGGGAGGAGGGGCAACTTGCCTATTCGTTTATTTCTTTTGTTGATCTGTTGTTAACGTCGCAGTTTTTGTTGTCGTTATTTGCCTGTTTCGTTGACTTCCTGATCGATTCAGTCACGCCCTCATAAACGTACACAGGTTTGAACAAGGAGAAAGGCATTCCCGCTGCATATTAGGAGAGTCTCTGTACCCGTTATGAAGGTTTGACAGTGGCCACGAACGCACGGTAAATCCTTCAGTTAATATACTGAGAGAGAGAGAGAGAGAGAGAGAGAGAGAGAGAGAGAGAGAGAGAGAGAGAACGAACCTGAACCCATCGATTTTTACCTGCAGTTGAGCGTGTGTATGTATGTATGTATGTAGGTTGTATGTTTATACTGTACGTATGTGTGTGTCTCTGTGAGCATGTATGTCTGTGTGTATGGACGTATGAGGGCTTGTGTGTATGTGAGCATGACAGTGTGTACGTACATGTGTAGGTCACTGCGTATACAGTATAAATGTATTTGTGCACATGTGTTGGTGTATGTACGTACAGATTGTAGACTGACATGAATATGCATGATACGATGTCATGCCCGTATTTACTGTACGCCTGTTGAGTGAGTTTGGTTGGTACGGTCGGCCTAAGAAGTGCCGGCGGAGTATCCAGAAGTTTTCGGTCAGCGATAGTGTCCATACTCTTCCTTATATCTGAACGAGGTGAAACCTAATATGTAAAAAAAAAAAAAAAACTCCATGTCCAGTTATCTGTATATTTCCAAATTATTGTAGGAAGCAGTTGGTTAGTTACGATAATAGGAATTCGTAAACGGAACTAATTGATATTTCACAATTGTCGCTCAGGGAGAGTCGGGAATAATTATGTTGTGGAGTTCAAATCTAGCATGGTAACAGGCAGTGATTTTTGGGTAGCGTAAGACTGAACAAAAGGGAGCTTTAATGAACATGGGGAATGATTAATTATTAGTTATAAAATAATTTTCCCTGACAATACTAGGGAATAATTTCAAGTCATTTAGGTCCGTTTCCAATGTCTCCATGGACGACGACAGAAAGAGGGAAGGAGGCGTAAGCCAGTAAGCTATTTTAAATGTTTCGATCAACACGCACGAAAGGAGATAACATTCACTCAAGGACATGCAGTTATTACACTGCCTTTGGCCAGTTTCCCATGAAGAAAAATCTCCGGATTATTTCATATAAGACAGAGGGCTATCGGTTGGGGAAAAAAAAAAAAAAAAAAAAAAAAAAAAAAACTACCGTACATCAGAGTCGGAGCTCCTTGGAGAATGCTACCTTCTGTCAGTGTCTGATATCCTCAGTGGATAATCGATTCGCAAGAGTAATAAAATGGAGAGGTTCATAAACAAATCATTGAGTTCAAAACTTCCAACAAAGCATTTTCTGTTGAGCTGGAGATTAGAGTTTATTAAAAACACACACACACACACACACACACACACACACACACACACACAGTGACCGGGAGTTATAGGCGTACTGGCCACCGCGCGCGAAGTTAATACATTTCACATTCATTCAAATCGGGAAAGATAACTAAGTGTTACCATCTAATATATCACTGCCTCCTGTTATTCATCTTACATCCTTATTTTCACGATATAATAAATACGTTATTTGGCATGACGTGATGAAGGCATTGAATGTTTACCTTATATTCACTGTTTTCATAGAACGTATGGGAGTGGAGCGTGACCGAAGCAATCTGAAACTGTGCCGTCACTTCTTGGGGCGACGGTGCGTTGTTGTTGTTGGTTCTCCAGATGAAGAAGGCGCGCACGCCCATGTTTACTCTTTTGTTTTGACTCTATTGTTTTAACCCCCAACCCTAGTTGAAAACATTTCGATTGTGCCCATCCCAAACCACCGTTGCGGAAAAGAAAGAAAGAAAGACATGAAGGGGAAAAAAGGAAGAAAGAAAGAAAGACATGAAGGGATAAAAGAAAGAGAGAGAGAGAGAGAGAGAGAGAGAGAGAGAGAGAGGAAAAAGGTCGGTAAACCAGAGTTCCTGAGAGGATAATTTGTAAGTCTGTCTTTCCCCTTTTTATCGAAAATCTTGTGGCTCCGATTGGAGCCGGAAATGTTGAAATGGCCAAGAGTGTAACCTCTCTACTTTGAGGAGGTGTACTTGGTGACAGCCTTGGTGCCTTCAGACACGGCGTGCTTGGCCAGCTCGCCAGGGAGGAGCAGCCTGACGGCCGTCTGGATCTCCCGGCTGGTGATGGTTGAACGCTTGTTGTAGTGTGCCAGGCGTGAAGCCTCTGCAGCAATGCGCTCGAAGATGTCATTCACGAAAGAGTTCATGATAGACATCGCCTTGGAGGAAACGCCGGTGTCAGGGTGGACCTGCTTGAGCACTTTGTAGATGTAGATGCTGTAGCTCTCCTTCCTCCTACGCTTCTTCTTCTTGTCTCCCTTGGCAATGGCCTTCTGGGCCTTGCCAGCCTTCTTAGCAGCCTTTCCGGAGGTCTTGGGTGGCATGGCGTCGCTGACGAGTCAGACGGTATTACTACTACTATGTGCACGGTGCGGGAGCGAGCGAGAGACTGAGTCGACATGGGGGATTTTTTTTTTTTTTTTTTTTTTTTTTTTTTTAAGAAAGGTGGGGAAAGAAGAGAGAATAGGGGAAGGGATAGTAAGAAAGAGGAAGGAAGAGGGAGTAGACAGTCGGTGGGCTGGCCACCATGCTTGGTTTTGTTTATAGTATTTGTTAGATAACTGCTTTAATTTTGTTTGTTGAGTTAGGTAAGTGCTTTGTTTTGTATATTGTGTTAGTTGGGTAAGTATATGTAGTGGTAATGGCTGTGTATGTGTGCGCGTGCGTGCACGTACGCATGTGCGCGTGGATGTGGGCGTATGCGTGGGTGCGTGTTCATATGTTTTGTATGTGTGAATTGCGCTAGCGAGCTAGCTTTTGAGGGTTTGGTTGGGTTGTTTGGGTTTATGTCGTAATTGGGTTATGTCGAAAATAGGTGGGGGTTTTGTATTCGTTGGTGCGATACTTATAGTTTGGGTTGAGTTTAGTAAATTGGTAAAGGGTCTTGGTTGTTTAATATGGTTTTTAGACTACTAGGGAACCATTTGTGGAAGGAGCGATTCTCATCGTTGATATTGTAAGTTAATGCGTTGTATGTTTCAGGGTTTATTTCCTCGATTTTACTCCAGATTTTTTCGCTTGGTTATGTAATCTTATGTTTAACGGTTTGGTTTTAGTTATGGCGTGAATTTGTTCCGTGTTAAGTGTGTAAGGGTACTGCTGATTAGTTGCAAATCTGAGGGCTTTGTTTTGTAAGACTTGTAGTTTTTTAAGTTGGGTATAGCTGAAGGTGTGTGTGGGAATGGGTGGGTAATCTAGTATGGGGAGGATCAGTGCTTTGACAAGGTGGGATTTGACTTTTATAGGCATGTCCTTGAATCTGAGTAAGCGGGATAATGCTCCAGTGGCTTTTTGTTTTCTATCCTGTACACTGGGAAGATAGCCTCTAGAGTTAAGTTTAAACCCAAGTATTTTACCCTCTTCTTTGAAGTCTGTTATTTCTTCGTTAATTATTAAAGGTTCTTTTTTGGTGTTGGCAAGTTGGATGACGGAGAATTTATTTATGTTAGTTTGTATTTTCCATTTTGATTCATATTCGTTAATTTTCTCGACTTCGCTTTGAGTTCTTGAGTTCATGATCCTTCTAGATGGTCCAGGATAGTTAATAATTTGGGAAATATCGTCAGCGTAACTTATATTGATGCCATGGGTTGCTTGTGGGGAGTCACTGGTGAAAATAGAGTAAAGAGTTGGTGAGAGTACGCTCCCTTGAGGAACCCCGCTTTCCAGAGCAAAGCTAGCCCCTGTGTAATTATTTATTTTGATTTTAGCCTTTCTGTCGTCAAGAAAATCACAGAGAATTTTTTCAGTTATAGTTGGGAGGTTGAGATTAAGTAATTTATATTTAAGTCCTAAATGCCACACCTTGTCAAAGGCTTTTGTTACATCTCTAAGGATGGTGTGGCATTGTCCTTTGTTAGATTTACTTATTGCTATATGTTCTGATGCTATTGCAATTGCTTGAGTGGTGCCCCTTAGTAGTCGAAAACCGTATTGATTTTTATTGTATAGATTCTCAGATTCAAGGTGTAGTCTGAGCCTTTTATTAATTATTCTCTCTAGTACCTTTCCAGGGACTTCTAAAAGAGAGATGGGTCTGTAATTCTCTACGAGATGTGGGTTCTTGTTCTTTTTTGGGATTAATTTTATAATGGCTTCTTTAAATTTGTCGGGGAAATATCCTGCAGAGATGGTTGCATTAAATATGTTTTTTAAATTTTCAATGGCTATATTGGGGAGATTGGATAGTATAGTTTTATTATATCCACTTTCTCCCGGGCAAGTCTTTTTTAAGTTCTTAATAATAGCGGTAATTTCATCTGTCGCAATAGGAGTGGTGAATATTGTGTCTGAGTCTAATCTATCGGGGTTAGCTGAATGGTACGGTGTACGCGCTTGCTGAAATCCTTATATGTGATTGCTGCCCGATCGCAGCCCGGCTTCTGCCTCGTTCCCATTCGCGGGTGGGATGGGGCCGGATCGGGAAGACGGGTATTTAAGGGAAGGTCGCGGGCGGGTGACCAGAGTTCTGGCCTAGGAGTCGTTGTGACAACACCTCTTCCCGTGTCTCCCAGATACTGAAACGCGGATAGCTCTTTCCGTAGACTTTCGCAGTCTTTCTATCGTAGCCAGATCAAGCTTTCCTCACCTTAGTGTTGAGTGATCTCGTGTTTTTCTTTTTCTTTTTCTTTTGTTCCGATATCAGCTGCTTTTCCGGCTGCCATCTTAGAGTCCCTGCCGTAGTACGACGCCGAACCCTGAAGGAATACCGTTAGGGTATCTCCATGAGGGGGGGCCTTAGAGGCCTGGTTATAGGAGGCGGCAAGGGTTGGCTCTGTTAGGGCTAGGTTAGGCAAGACCCTCACGGGGCAGTGACGGGGTCTCCTGCGTCGCCCTTTAGAGGGCGGGGAGTTAGGCCCCCCGTTACTGTAGGGAACCGCCGGATTGCAGTTGATAATTTGTTTATTTTCTTGTTTCTCTCGTCGCTCTGTTAAAGTATACACATAGGTTCACGCACATACATTCATGTATATTCGAAATATACATGGGTGTATGAGTATGCACATGTTTGTATACTAGAAATGAGCCATGGATAAACAACTGAATAAATAAATACCTAAGTATATATATATATATATATATCATAGATACATATATATATAATTTTTTTTTTTTTTTTTTTTTTTTTTTTTTGAGATCACTCTTTCGCCATGAGCTCCGACGTTCAGCGAGCCACACCCACTTCGGAAGCAGAGTCAGCAGAGGCTCCACCCACATCTCCCAGAAAGCGCTCCTCTGCTAAGAAACCAAGACTCACTGGCCCAGAATACGACTGTGACGACTTCTTTTCCTCCACTCCTGCCATGGAAACCGAGGATCTCCCTGCCGACCAACCTGGACCTGATCCAGACCTTACTGACAATGCCGCCTTGCCCTCAGTTCCTAAGCACGCACCCCGATCCGCCGCCACCCTGGCGCCCTCAGACACTGACGACGGTTTCACCCTTGTCACAAAAAGAAGAAGGCAGGAAAAAAGACTCAACCACCTGTCTGATGCCAACACCTCACACCCTGCAACCCACCACCCCCGTACCCACCCACAAGCATCCCACCCCGTTACAGACACTACCAGAGCTCCACCCCAACCACACTCCAAACTCCCAGCATTCCTCATTGCTCCTAACGATGCCTTCCCCACGACCTACGACATAGTCACCGCCATCGAGACCGAGCTACCCCACCTCAAATTCAAACTTGAAGCCACTAAAAACCTGAATACCATCATTATTCCCCTTGACGAAGCCACCTTCCATGCCCTTAACGACTTGAACACTGTAGCAGGCAAAACTATCGATCTCAAGAAATTAGACCCAAATCTCGCAACACGCAAATTTGTCGTACAGCGCTATCCCCTAAATTTTCCCCTACAACCCGTCCTCAACCACATCCAGGTGGAGACAGCCCAGCGGTGCGAAGTCAGGGGGGAACCCACCAGACAGGTACTCATCACACTGAGAGGCCCTATCCCACCAAACCTCAATTTAAACTCATGGGGCACTTTCGACCTTCGCCCCTACACCCCAGAACCACTTCGGTGTTTCAACTGCCAAAGGTTTGGACACCACCAAACAAGGTGCACCCGCCCTCCAACATGCGCCATATGCAGCAGGCGCCACCCCACGCAACAGTGCCTCGACAAAATCAAGGCAAAGCAACCCGTCGTAGCCAAGTGCCCAAACTGCCAAGGGAACCACCATGCGTGGAACAAGATCTGCCCTGCCCGGAAAGAACAAGTTCAGAGGGGCATCGACAGGGAGCAACGCTGGGTCCAAGAAAGGGTAATAACATCACCTGCACCACCTGGAAACTTCACATGGGGTCAGCAAACCACCACAGCCCCTCAAGTCCTCACACATGCAGACTTTCCACCCCTACCATCAGACAAGCACATTCCCCCAGAGACCCATCACCGCCGGCTGAGCCCACCAACCCATCAAACTGCAACACCAGCTCTGTCCTCCCAACAGCCACCCATCACACATCCAAAGCTGGACACTGGCACTCAGACCGAATCCGAGGTCTCCACCCAAACCCCCCCTCCTGCCCCCACACCGACAACAGACCACATGATAATCACCAAAGACGACCTCCGAGTCCTAGGTCAGCAGTTAGGCGAAGCCATTGCAATCGGGATCGCCCTACAGATAGGCCGCCCCATCAACCCAGAACCAATCCTCCTGATTGCCGACAGAACAGTCAGCGACTGGATGGAAAATCCCCTACCCCACGACACCTCCAGCTCAGATCTACTGTCCACCACCACCCCGACACAGACAACAGAACAACCCACCACGACCCCCACCACTACCGAACATACAACCCCCCACAGCACACTCCGTACACACAAACACAAGCAGCCAGCACCACAACCCTCTACACGTCCAGCCCCGAAAACCCAAGGAGCCGATCTTCATCCAAAAACAGATCCCGCAAACACGCACACAGTGCCCCCACAGACACAAGCAAACCAACACACACTACGAACAAGTCACCACACAGACAGCGCTCACGATCCCCCATACTGACACCCACAGACACAGAGAAATAACAAGTTCCCTCCCCCCTACTCACAGTCAATCACGCCCCCCCTCCACCTCAAAGCTTCGTATTCTACAGTGGAACATCCTCGGTGCATCAGGCAAGCGCTCCTTGCTGGAAGAAGCAGCACACCAAGACCATATCGACATCTTCCTCCTCCAGGAGACGCTTCTTACCGAACACCGCCCACTACGACTACGAGGCTTTAACACCTTCCTCCTGCCACGAGCCCACGGAGGCCCTCGGGGATGTGCCATCCTGGTGCGCAACCACATCCCCACCTCTGCCATCGACCCCCTTCCAACCTGCGGCGGCTCCATCGAACTCCAGGGAATCACCATCACCCTCGCAAACGGCCATCTCAACATTTACAACATCTACCGTTCCCCCACAGCCGAAGCAAACCTCGGGGAGCTCTTCACGCTCCCCACCACCGAACAGATTTTCATCGGTGGCGACCTAAACGCTCACCACCCCTGTCTCGGCTCAAGCAGAATAGCAAATGCCACCGGACGTCACATCGCTGAGCTGCTGGAAGACATACCTAACATCCACCTCCTCAATAACCCTCAAATTCCAACCCACTTACATGGCGGCAGGCTGGACCTCTCCTTTGTCTCCTCAGATCTTGCCACCCTCACAAAATGGGAGGTACACCCCACCCTCACCTCCGACCACCATGCCATCATATGTACCATTGACGTGGCTGTAATTCCCAAACCCCCCGGGCCCCCACCCAGATGGAACACCAAGCAAGCCAACTGGGCCCTCTTCTCCTCCTCACTAGAGGAACTAACTTCCTATACTCCCCCTCTCGACCTCGATGAACATGCTGCCTGTCTAACAGATGCCTTCCGTGCCGCTGCTGAAACATCCATCCCGAAAACCACTGTCCCTCGAGTCCACCACAAAGACCATTGGTTCTTTTGCGACAGAGTGCGCGAACTCAATCACCGGCTTAACAGGGCAAAAAGCTGTACAGAGCCCACCCCACACCTGAAGCACTCCAGTACCTGCAAGCAGTCATCAGTCATTCAATAGCAGAGAAAAATGACATAAAGGAGAAGAAGTGGTTGGAGTGGTGCCAGTCGCTCGGGGCTTATTCTAAACTTGGGGACATATGGAAAAAATTACGAGCTGTCTCGAACCCCCGCCCTGCTCGGCCTCCCTCACACCCTGATCCACAAGGCGAAGCCGAAAGGCTGGCTGTAACCTTTGCCCACAGAACCTGTCCCACTCAACTCCCAGAAGGCACTAGACTCCGGCAGGAAGCGTTACACGAGACAAGATCAGAACTCATCCTGGCGAACAAGACCAGCCCAGCTGACACTGACCACCTCTTCACCATTCACGAGCTTAATCAGGCCCTCAAGTCCAGTTCAGACACCGCCCCAGGCCCCGACGGAATTACCTATTCTATGATTGACAATGCTGGACCTACAGCCAAGTCAGCCTTTCTAGACCTTATTAACCACTCGTGGTCTCTGGGCAAGCTCCCCACACAATGGAAACAGGCCATTATACACCCCATCCCAAAACCACACGACCCTACGACTTTCAGGCCCATCTCCCTCCTTAGTTGCCTAAGCAAAACTGCCGAGAGGATGGTCCTAGGGCGACTTGGCTGGCACCTCCCTGCCCCTCACAGCCATATCTTTGCCTATACCAAGGGCAGAGGGACAGCAGAGTGCCTGAGTTCCTTCCTCTCGGAGTTACGCGGTGGCAAAGGACTGGCCGTCTTCATCGATCTAGAAAAGGCTTTCGAGCTGGCATGCCCTGAGGCTATCCTGGCAACCCTGGCAAGCAGGGTGTTGGGGGCCGCCTCCTTGGCTGGATCGAAAACTTTTTCAACGACCGAGAAGCGGCAGTCCGCTTCCAGGGTCATACATCTTCAGCACACCACCATACAAATGGTACTCCTCAGGGCAGTGTAATCAGCCCCACCCTATTCAACACTCTCGTAGAACGCCTCCTGCAAATCGACCTCGGTCCTGGGACACGGCTGCTATGTTACGCTGATGATATCACACTAGTTATTCACGGCGGCCCCTATCACACCAAAGCTCAAAGAGCCATATCCAAGCTCTATCAGGGATGCGTCGAACTAGGGTTGAAAATCAATGCCACAAAAACAAAAGCCCTACCCATCGGCATCTACCCCCCTAAAGACAAATTATACCTCGGTACAACACCAGTAGAATACGTCACCACCCATCGATACCTGGGGGTGATATTTGACCACAAACTCTCCTTCCAAGCAGAAGTCCAGCTCCTCAGGGAGAGAACCAGGCTGCGCCTCAGTGCTCTTCGAGCCCTAGCAGGAAAGGGAGGGGGTGCCTCCTACAAAGTTCTCCGTCTGTTTTATGTTCAGGCCATCAGGTCCATAGTGGATTACTCTGCCCCAGCCTTACCAACCATTGGCCCTCCATTAATCAAGAAACTGGAAGTAATCCAGAATGAGGCCCTGCGCACCATGACTGGCTCCCCAATGTGGACCCGACTTTGCAATCTCCGTATGGAGTGCAACATTGAATCCCTACACCTCCGCATACAAGCAAAAGTCGCAGGCCTCACCGCCAAACTTGCCTACATCTTATCCCCTCTTCCTCTCCTGCCACGGCTCAGAGCCGCATCCAACCTTCACCCCGAGGTATTATCCAACAACTGGGTACACTCTGCTGCACGTGCCATTCACACCTTTGAACTCAACCCATTCATCACACAAGCCTCCGACACACCCAGCTCGTCCTACCATCCACAACCACCGTGGAACACACCACTGTTAAATCTCCTTCTCTCTCACTCACCAACCAAAGCCCAAACTCCCACCCAACAGCTCCGTCAGGAGGGCCTCCAGCGTATAGCCCTCCTCACTCCACTGAACTCCACCACCTACTACACTGACGGCTCCGTTGCTGCATCGAGAGCCGGTGCTGCCTTCGTCTGCGGAGACAGAACATGCGGCTTTCGCATCACCGACGGAGCCTCCACCCTACAGGCTGAACTGACTGCCATCTCAGCCGCCCTTTCAGATGCCCTTGCCAACGCCCCTGCATCCACAGTCATCATCCACACAGACTCTGCAACTGCTATACACACGCTACGACGATCCCACCATACCGACAACATCCAATTAACCTCTGACATCCTAGCCACCGCCCAAAAAATCCACGACACTGGAGGATCAATCACCATTCACTGGGTCCCCAGCCATGTTGGCATAGCTGGAAATGAAAAAGCGGACAAAATCGCAAAGAGCGCCATTGAACACCCTCACATCGACATCAACATTTCACCTAGCCTAAGCCACATCAAGAGCACCATAAAACAGAAGGCGCTCATTCTCAACCGCGAAGATCACCAAGTACACGTACAACTGGGCTCACCTTCTGCCACGTGGTTTGCCATGGCCACACAATATAAGCCACTTAAAATTACCAAATCCATTGACAACAAAACACTTACGCACCTACACCGTCTTCGCCTGGGATACATGTGCCGGAGTAACCTTATCACCACAGATAACGACCCCACCACTGAATGCTCACACTGCAAAATCATCACGCCCTACCCACTCCTACATTACCTCCTCCGCTGTCCAGCCACTTCCCGCATCAGAACAAGCTCCCGATACCCAAACCCCGACATCCCTCGGTCCCACACTGCAGCAAAACCTGAAAGAACACTTAGAAACACTGCCGCCACAGTTGTTGCCACCTCCCAACTTCCCACTCTTATTGAAGTAGTGCGCAGCACTCCCCCTCCAACTTAATATTTAAAAAAAAAAAAAAAAAAAAAAAAAAAAAAATAAGACTGAACAAACAATTACTCTCAGCCCATAACCCACCAACTGGGCTAATATATGGCCCGGTCCCCTCTACAGGGGGGGAAAATCTTTGAACGAACGAACGAACGGCGGGTGACCACTCTGCTGCCTGCCTCCACACTGACAACATCTCCTGCTCCTGTCTTGTTTCAACAAGGGTAACAGCTCTCCGGTTCGCCGTTGATCGAGCTGCTCTGCCCCTCTTGTCTCTTGACAGTGCTTTGAGGTGTTGTTGCTGTCGTTGCTTGCCGCCTTCATCCTGACCACGCCTTGGTCTCCAGCCACTGTTGTGTACCGGGGTGCTCACGCTTGTGCGCGCTCGCCCTTCAGTGGTTTCTTTTTGCCTCTTACTGTATTTCCTTTCTGGCTCTTAGTGTTCCCCTGGTACGTGGTACGAAGCCGAACCCCGCGGTTTCCAGGCGCAGGCCTGGTACACAAGGGGGCCCCGTAGTCGGGGTGGTTATAGGAAGCTGCAGGGGTGAGCCAAAACTTTGTTTAGGGCTAGGGTTAGGCAAGACCTTCGGGGCTGTGGTAAGGGCTGCCGCGTCCTCCGCTAGCGGAGGGGCAGATTCCTGCCACAGTAGGTAGGCTTCTTCCTGCGTTTCTGTGTGCCTGTTCTGTGTGTTTGTGTGAGTGTTAGTGTGGGTGTTTGTGCCTGTGTGTGATGACAGGCAAGTCGAGGTCTAGGCCCCCAGGGCCTTCGCGGATTCCTATGCCATCTAGGATCCAGCTGCCTGGTTCATATGCTCGCGTCCCCTATGCTGGAGGTAGGGTCGAGACGGTTCCTGGGGTCTTGAGTGGGAGCATGGCTGCGGCCACCCATCCAGCTGCTGCTAGAGGCCAGAATTCTTTCACTACTGGAAGAAAAAGGGAGCGTCGTGGATCAGGGGATAGCTCGACTGTGTCTGCTGGTGGTTGTGCTGATTCAGAACGTCCAGTTTCTTGCTGCTCTGCTTCCTCTACAGCACCAAGGAAGATAGCTCGCCGTCATGAGGGGATGGATGACATTGTGCCTGCTCCAAACCCTGACACTGCTACTTCTGTTGATGCTGTTTCCACCGCTGCTGCTACTCCTGCTGATAAAAATAGCTCTGCAGATGATGAAGGGTTTACCCTTGTGTCTCGCAGAGCTAAGCGTGCAACCCTGACCAAGCCTGCGGCCCAGGGTTTTTCTCGGCCAGCTCTAAAGCAACCTCCTCCTCCACCTCGCCCTTCAGTGTCTGTGGCAGCCCCTCCTCCACCCCGCTCCTCTTTTCCAGCTTTCAGGGTTCCACTGCAATCGGGTTACGACACCAGCTACGATGCCGTGGCGGCCCTGGAGAGCCAGCTGCCGGGTCTTGCAGCGAGAAATCGCTTTGGCAGGGACGAAAGTTGTGTCCTCATTCCTTCCACGGAGGAGGCTTATCAGCAGCTCAAGGCCGTAGCAGAGGACGAGGCGGCAACAGTGAGGGTGACAGAACTCACACGGGGTGGACAGGTGACGAAGGCTGTAGTGATGGGATACCCTCGTCGGTTCCCATTAGACATCCTTCGAAGGCACGACCTGGTAGAGGAGGCTACCAGGTGCCAGCACCAGAGGACGCGGGAGGAAACCTTGCAGGTGTGTGTCACCCTCCGCGGCCCCCTTGTCCCCTCTCTCGATCTTGGGAACTGGGGAGTGTTCTGGCTGCGCCCGTACACTCCAGAGCCACTGAGGTGCTACCGCTGCCAGAGGTTCGGACACCATCGTGCAAGCTGCAGCAGGCCTGCAGTGTGCGGGATCTGCAGCGGCTCCCACGACACGGAGCAGTGCTTGGCAAAATTCCGAGCAAAGGAGCCGGTCACCTCCCGCTGTCCCAACTGTGCAGGAGCACACCACGCCTGGCATCCCAGTTGCCCAGCGAGGGTGAAGAGGGTGAACCAGGGCAGAGAAAAGCAGGTCTCTTGGGTGCAGGAACAGCAGTCCTTGGTCTCAACGCCGGCCCCCCCAGGCACTTTTGTCTGGGGTCAACAACGCCGCCCCCAGGCACAGACTCCTCCTGTCTTAGATACGACTGCTTTTCCTCCCCTGCCAACTCCCGTACAGACTATCGAGACAGTGGCGGAGGTTCACAGGCCCATGGCCTCAATGGATCCATCACCCCTGCCGCCCCCTCCTTCCCAAGAGGATCCAGTGCTCGCGCCAGTCACGCAAACCCCTCCTCCGCAGGCACATCAAACTCAAGCAGCCCCACTCTTCACACTGGACGAGCTGCGCACCCTGGGAACTCAATTGGCTCTGGCCATAGCAGAAACCGTGGCTCAGACTCTGGGGGTCCAGCTAAACACAGATCCTATAGTGGCAGTAGTGGACCGTACCCTGAATCAAGCAATCGAGGCGAAACGACAGCTCGTTGTTCCTCCTGCCTCAGCCAAGCGGCCTCGATCACCGAGGAAGCCCAAGTCGTCCCCCAGAGGGGCTGCTTCGAAGGTAGCCAAGATCAAGGCTCGGCCACCCCGCACCCTAGCGGCCGGCTCTCCTCATCTTCCATCGGCCCCCTTGGTACCTCCTTTGATGCCAGTGGGTCAGGAGTCAGAGGAGGTTCGCCTCTGTCTGTCTCCGGACCCCAGGACGGTGCCTACCTCAGGGTCCTCCAGTGGAACTGCGCAGGAGCAATGAGTAAGCTTCCCCTCCTGCAAGAGGTGGCCAACAGGGATCAACCACACGTTATTCTCCTGCAGGAAACTTTGTTGACTGAGAGCTCCCGGTTTCGTTTGGCGGGATACACCTCCTATCTCCTCCCTCGTGAACGCGGTGTAGCTCAGGGTTGTGCCGTTCTGGTTAGGGACCACATCGGTTCTGCAGTCTGTGAGCCTCCCTACTGTGGGATTGGTGTTGAGGTCCAGGGCGTGATCCTACAATTGGCGGGGTCACCCCTCACTGTATTCAATGTATATCGTGGCCGAGATGCCTCTCTGGAGTTGGGGGACTTGTTCTCCCAGGCTACCAGTGGCCCTGTGTTCATTGGAGGCGACTTCAATGCTCACCACGATATGTTTTCCTCGCCTCTCAAGACCAACGAGGCTGGTCGGCACATCTCTGTAGTTCTGGAGGAGATGGGAGGTGTCTCCCTGCTGAATGACATCGATGAGGCTACTCACATTAGAGGAGGTCGACTAGACCTCACCTTCGTTTCCACCCCTCTCGCAGGTTCGGCAACGTGGTCACTCCATCCCCACCTCATGAGTGACCACTACGCTGTTGTGGTTGATCTACCTTTGGCTCCCCTTCCTCCACCCGGGTCGCCTCCTCAGAGGTGGGATATTAGCAGGGCGGACTGGGCAGCCTTTGATAGGGCTCTCACTCTTGCCTTCTCATCTGCCCCTGCATCAGACCTCGAGGATCGAGCAGAGCAAGTTGCTCGTGCTTTTAGGCAAGCAGCATCTCTTGCTATCCCGTTGCAGCAGCGCTTTGCGGGGTGCTACCGGGATGGCTGGTTCTATTGTGATAGGGTCAGGGAGTTGAATCGGAGGCTGAATGCAGCTCGCAGACAGTACCGGCGGCGCCGCACTTCGCCGTGCCGCCGGTGCTTGTCTGCCGTGTCTCGCCATGTCCTCGCGGAGAAGCGCCGTCTTAGGGAGGAGGCGTGGATTAGGTGGTGTCGTACCCTTGATTCTCACTCCACACTCCGTGAGATGTGGAGGAGAATCAGGTCCATCTCCGATCCACGTCCCTCCCGTCCACCTTCACACCCTGATCCTGTCGCAGAGGCCAGCCGCCTGGCTCAGCACTTTGCAGACCGCTCTGCCTCCTGCAATCTCCCGCGGTCCATCTTGGCCATTCAGGAGCAGCTGTCCGCCTCTCGTGTTGAGGCTATTCAGGCGGCCTGTGACCGTCCTGATCCAGCTGATTGCCCCATCACTAGTGGGGAGCTGATGGCGGCTTTGCAGCGTAGATCGGACACTGCTCCAGGCCTTGATGGGCTGACTTATTCCATCCTGTCGCATGCGGGAGATTGTGGTACAGAACGGCTTCTTGCTCTGCTCAACCTCTCGTGGTCTGAGGGGCGTCTGCCGAGGTCGTGGAAGACTGCTGTCATCCACCCCATCCCGAAGCCTAACAATCCTGGTGCCATGCGCCCCATCTCGCTGCTCAGCTGTATTGCCAAGACGGCTGAGCGGGTTGTCTTGAGCGCGTCTGGCATGGAGGTTAGGTCCGCTTCACCAGAGGATATTTGCTTATCATCCAGGCAGAAGTGCCTCTCACTGCCTTGCATCTCTCCTCGGTGAACTTCGGGGTGGAGTGGGGATGGTGGTCTTCCTTGACCTTGAGAAAGCTTTTGAGTTGGCGAGCCCTAAAGTCATACTTCAGGCTCTTGCAGACAAGGGAGTGGGTGGCAAGCTCTTGTCATGGCTTGTGGACTTTTTTAATGAACGTGCTGCGGGGGTCCGCTTCCAGGGGCAGCTCTCCTCCTTTCATACCCACCTAAATGGCACCCCCCAGGGGAGTGTCTTGAGCCCTCTCCTTTTCAACATCCTCATGGAGGGGCTCCTTACTGAGGACTATGGGCGCGGTGTTACCCTCCTGTGCTATGCCGATGATCTGGCCCTCGTCATAGCCAGGAGGGATTGTTACAACCATGCAAACGTTGCGCTTGCACGGCTATACAGTAAGTGTGCAGAGCTGGGCCTCAAAATTAACTACGCAAAAACCAAATGTATGCCTTTTGGCCTTAGGCCTCCCCGCTTTCCCCTTCTGATTGGTGGCCACCAGCTGTCTCTCGTGGCAGTACACACATATCTTGGGGTGCGACTAGACAGCAACCTTACATTCGAGAGCCACGTCAGGTACTTGCGCGAGCGGGCAAAAACACGTCTGTCTGCTCTTCGCTCCCTCTCAAAGAAGAGTTTGGGGGCCTCTTTTTATGTGCTGCGCACGTTCTATGTCCACGCTATCAGGTCTTTGGTGGACTATAGTGCCATCTGCCTGACGGGTCTTGCCCCAAGTGTTTCTCAGTCTCTGGAGGTCGTGCAGAATGAGGCTCTGCGCATCATTCTGCATGCACCCCCTTGGACCAGACTGGTGAACCTGCGAGTGGAGGGCGGTTTCCCTTCGTTGAAAGGCCGAATTATGCTCCGGGCTGCGGCGACCTCTCTGCAACTTGTGCACCGCAGGCCGGAACTCCCAGTCTCTTATCTACTAAAGCGGCTTCTGTCACGCCCTCCTGACCCGGCCCCTGGGCGGGACTGGGCCCGTGCCACGGTTGCTATGTTACATAGTATGGGTGCTACTGCCGAAATATGCCAGGTCCCTGACTCGCCCTTCTATGGGTTCGAGGAACCACCACCTTGGGAGCCTCCCCTTTTCCGGTGTGTTTATCCAGTAGGTGGAAAGCCTCGCAATACCATCCCAGCACTCCTCCGTCAGGATAGTCTCCGCCGGGTCGCTACGCTAGGGTCTGCGGGGTCAGCAGTTTATTATACTGATGGCTCTGTGGCAGCTGATGGCACTGCTGGAGCGGCCTTTGTTTTTGGTGACATGGTGGAGTCTTGGCGAGTGTCCCAGGGGGCGTCTCCCTTCCAAGCAGAGCTCGCAGCTATTCTGGGAGCTTTACGGCATGCACACAACCGCCGATATTGCCGTGTGGTTATTCATACAGACTCGCTCTCATCTATTGTACGCCTTCGCTCCTTCTCCCTCAAAGACAACATTTTTTGTTATCCTCCATATACACTGTAGCTTCTCTCCTCGTCCGTGGGGGAGCCACGATCATCCTTCACTGGCTTCCAGGTCATGTTGGCATCTTGGGGAATGAGATGGCAGATGAGGCTGCGCGCTCTGCCTGTACTCTCCCTACTGTCACGTTCCCACTCTGCAAAAGTCAGGCTCAAATCATTAGATCTTTCGCTGTGACTATTGGACATCAATCAGTGGAGGAACATAGGCTATGTGTGGCTGAAGGCTCACGCTCCGCCACTTGGTATGCCAGTGCCACTTCTTATTCACCATTGCAGCCCCCTCTGGGCTTACCGAATCGTCTGCTAGTGAGGCTGCGGCGTTTACGTTTGGGATATTTATGCTATAACCAGATAAAAGGAGTGGCCCCAGACACTTGTGAACACTGCTTAGAGAGGTCGGAGGAGCCTCTACTGCACTATCTATTGTATTGCCCTGTGACTTCTGCTCTCAGGTCTCTCCCTCGTGGGGCATACGTCCCATCCGAAGATGAGGTGAGGGATGCCGCTGGCATAGTTGCCCGTGCTCCTTTTTCACATTTACTTCGGGTAGTCAGTCGCTACCCTCCGCCACGATAATATAGATGCGCATGCATAGCGCAACTGTGACGGGCTCACATGTTTGCCCGTGTCCCAGTACGTCCTGGGACGAATATCACACAAACAAACAAAGGCGGGTGACCACTCTGCTGCCTGCCTCCACACTGACAACATCTCCTGCTCCTGTCTTGTTTCAACAAGGGTAACAGCTCTCCGGTTCGCCGTTGATCGAGCTGCTCTGCCCCTCTTGTCTCTTGACAGTGCTTTGAGGTGTTGTTGCTGTCGTTGCTTGCCGCCTTCATCCTGACCACGCCTTGGTCTCCAGCCACTGTTGTGTACCGGGGTGCTCACGCTTGTGCGCGCTCGCCCTTCAGTGGTTTCTTTTTGCCTCTTACTGTATTTCCTTTCTGGCTCTTAGTGTTCCCCTGGTACGTGGTACGAAGCCGAACCCCGCGGTTTCCAGGCGCAGGCCTGGTACACAAGGGGGCCCCGTAGTCGGGGTGGTTATAGGAAGCTGCAGGGGTGAGCCAAAACTTTGTTTAGGGCTAGGGTTAGGCAAGACCTTCGGGGCTGTGGTAAGGGCTGCCGCGTCCTCCGCTAGCGGAGGGGCAGATTCCTGCCACAGTAGGTAGGCTTCTTCCTGCGTTTCTGTGTGCCTGTTCTGTGTGTTTGTGTGAGTGTCAGTGTGGGTGTTTGTGGCGGTGTATGATGACAGGCAAGTCGAGGCCTAGGCCCTCGGGGCCTTCGAGGATTCCTGTGCCATCCAGGATCCAGCTGCCTGCTTCATCAGCTCACGTTCCCTATGCTGGAGATAGGGTTGAGACGGTTCCTGGGGTCTTGGGTGGGAGCATGGCTGCGGTCACCCATTCAGCTGCTGTCTCGGCCCAGGGTGTTTTAACCTCGGTCACCCATCCAGCTGTGAACGTAGGCAAGACTCTTTTCACTACTGGGAGGAAAAGGGAGCGTCGTGGATCAGGGGATAGCTCGACTGTGTCTGCTGGCGGTTGTGCTGATCCAGGACGTCCTGATTCTTGCTCTGCTTCCTCTACTGCACCAAGGAAGATAGCTCGCCGCCATGAGGGGATGGAGGACATTGTGCCTGCTCCAAACCCCGACACTGCTACATCTCATGATGATGATGTTACACCTGCTGCTCCTACTCCTGTTAATGCAAATGGCTCTACAGAGAATGAGGGGTTTACCCTTGTGACTCGCAGGGCTAAGCGTACAAACCGGACCCAGCCTGCAGCCCAGGGTTTTTCTCGGCCTGCTCTGAAGCAACCTCCTCCTCCACCTCGCCCTTCAGTGTCTGTGGCAGCCCCTCCTCCACCCCGCTCCTCCTTCCCAGCTTTCAGGGTTCCACTACAATCGGGCTACGAAACCAGCTACGATGCAGTGGCGGCCCTGGAGAGCCAGCTGCCGGGTCTTGTAGTGAGGAATCGTTTTGGCAGGGACGAAAGTTGTGTCCTCATTCCTTCCACGGAAGAGGCTTACCAGCAGCTCAAGGCTGTAGCGGGGGACGAGGCGGCAACGGTGAAGGTGACAGAGCTGACACGGGGTGGACAGGTGACGAAGGCTGTAGTGATGGGATACCCTCGTCGTTTCCCATTGGACATCCTCCGAAGGCACGACTTGGTAGAGGAGGCTACCAGGTGCCAGCACCAGCGGACGCGGGAGGAAACCCTACAGGTGTGTGTCACCCTCCGCGGCCCCCTCGTCCCCTCTCTCGACCTTGGGAACTGGGGAGTGTACTGGCTGCGCCCGTACACTCCAGAGCCACTGAGGTGCTACCGCTGCCAGAGGTTCGGACACCATCGTGCCAGCTGCAACAGGCCTGTAGTGTGCGGGATCTGCAGCGGCTCCCACGACACGGAGCAGTGCCTGGTGAAATTCCGAGCAAAGGAGCCGGTCACCTCCCGCTGTCCCAACTGTGCAGGAGCACACCACGCCTGGCATCCCAGTTGCCCAGCGAGGGTGAAGAGGGTGAACCAGGGCAGAGAAAGGCAGGTCTCTTGGGTGCAGGAACAGCAGTCCTTGGTATCAACGCCGGCTCCCCCAGGAACTTTTGTTTGGGGTCAACAACGCCGCCCCCAGGCACAGTCTCCTCCTGTCTTAGACACGACTGCTTTTCCTCCCCTGCCAACTCCCGCACAGACTGTCGAGACAGTGGCGGAAGTTCACAGACCCATGGCCTCAGTGGACCTATCACCCCTGCCGCCCCCTCCTTCCCAAGAGGATCCAGTGCTCGCGCCAGAATCCCAAACCCCTCCTCCGCAGGCACATCCAACTCAAGCTGCCCCACTCTTCACACTGGACGAGCTGCGCACCCTGGGGACACAACTGGCTCTGGCCATAGCAGAAACCGTGGCTCAGACTCTGGGGGTCCAGCTGAACACGGATCCTATAGTGGCTGTAGTGGACCGTACGCTGAATCAGGCAGTCAAGGCAAAAAGACAGCTTGCTGCTCCTCCTGCCTCAGCCAAGCGGCCTCGCTCATCGAGGAAGCCCAGGTCGTCCCACAAAGGGGCTTCTTCGAAGGTAGCCAAGACCAAGGCTCGGCCACCCCGCACCCCAGTGGCCGGATCTCCTCACCTTCCATTGGCCCCCTTGGTACCTCCATTGACTCCAGTGGGTCGGGAGTCAGAGGAGGTTCGCCTCCGTCTGTCTCCGGACACCGGGACGGTACCTACCTCAGGGTCCTACAGTGGAACTGCGCAGGAGCAATAAGTAAGCTTCCCCTCCTGCAAGAGGTGGCCAACAGGGATCAACCACACATTATTCTCCTGCAGGAAACCTTGTTGACTGAGAGCTCCCGGTTTCATTTGGCGGGATACACCTCCTATCTCCTCCCCCGTGAACGTGGTGTAGCTCAGGGTTGTGCCGTTCTGGTTAGGGACCACATTGGTTCTGCAGTCTGTGAGCCTCCCTACTGTGGGATTGGTGTTGAGGTCCAGGGCGTGATCATACAATTGGCGGGGTCACCCCTCACTGTGTTCAATGTATATCGTGGCCGAGATGCCTCTCTGGAGTTGGGGGACTTGTTCTCCCAAGCTACCAGTGGGCCTGTGTTCATTGGAGGCGACTTCAATGCCCACCACGATATGTTTTCCTCGCCTCTCAAGACCAACGAGGCTGGTCGGCACATCTCTGTGGTTATGGAGGAGATGGGAGGTGTCTCCTTGCTGAATGATATCAATGAGGCTACTCATATTAGGGGAGGTCGACTAGACCTCACCTTTGTTTCCACCCCTCTCGCAGGCTCGGCAACGTGGTCACTCCATCCCCACCTCATGAGTGATCACTATGCTGTTGTGGTCGATCTACCTTTGGCTCCCCTTCCTCCACCCGGGTCGCCTCCTCAAAGGTGGGATATGAGCAGGGCGGACTGGGCGGCCTTTGACAGGGCTCTCACTCTTGCCTTCTCATCTGCCCCTGCGTCAAACCTCGAGGATCGAGCAGAGCAAGTTGCTGATGCTTTTAGGCATGCAGCATCTCTTGCTATCCCGTTGCAGCAGCGCTTTGCGAGGTGCTACCGGGATGGCTGGTTCTATTGTGATAGGGTCAGGGAGTTGAATCGGAGGCTGAATGCAGCTCGCAGACAGTACCGGCGGCGCCGCACTTCGCCGTGCCGCCGGTGCTTGTCTGCCGTGTCTCGCCATGTCCTCGCGGAGAAGCGCCGCCTTAGGGAGGAGGCGTGGATTAGGTGGTGTCGTACCCTTGATTCTCACTCCACACTCCGTGAGATGTGGAGGAGAATCAGGTCCATCTCCGATCCACGTCCCTCCCGTCCACCTTCACACCCTGATCCTGTCGCAGAGGCCAGCCGCCTGGCTCAGCACTTTGCAGACCGCTCTGCCTCCTGCAATCTCCCGCGGTCCATCTTGGCCATGCAGGAGCAGCTGTCCGCCTCTCGTGTTGAGGCTATTCAGGCGGCCTGTGACCGTCCTGATCCAGCTGATTGCCCCATCACTAGTGGGGAGCTGCTGGCAGCTTTGCGGCATAGAGCGGACACTGCTCCAGGCCTTGATGGGCTGACTTATTCCATCCTGTCGCATGCGGGAGATTGTGGTAAAGAGCGGCTTCTTGCTCTGCTCAACCTCTCGTGGTCTGAGGGGCGTCTGCCAGGGTCGTGGAAGACGGCTGTTATTCACGCGATTCCTAAGCCTCTTGATCCTACCGCCTTGCGCCCCATCTCCCTCCTTAGCTGTATTGCAAAAACGGCTGAGAGGATTGTGCGGGCTCGTCTCGCTTGGCGGCTGGGACCACTGCACCCAAGGATTTTCGCGTATCACCATGGTAGGAGTGCCACTCACTGCCTCGCGTCTTTCCTTGGGGAACTGAGAGGGGGAAGGGGGATGGCCGTCTTCCTCGACCTTGAAAAGGCGTTTGAACTAGCCAGCCCTACAGTTATTCTGGCTGCCCTTGCAGACAGGGGTGTGGGAGGCAGGCTTTTAGCCCGGATCAGGGACTTCTTTACTGATCGATCCGCAGGGGTCAGATTCCAGGGGCACCTCACACACTGTTGCAAACATCTAAATGGCACGCCACAGGGGAGCGTATTAAGCCCCCTCTCCTCTTTAATATCCTTATGGAGGGGCTCTTAACTCTCGACTATGGGCCTGGCGTCACCCTCCTCTGTTATGCAGACGATCTTGCCCTCGTATTTACAAGAAGGGATTGTTTCCGACAGGCAGACTTGGCCCTTTCTCGGCTCCATGCCAAGTGTGCCGAGTTAGGCCTTAAAATTAACTTCTTGAAGACCAAGTGCCTGCCTTTTGGACTCCGCCCCCCTGACTTTCCACTGCTACTCGGTGGCCATCAGCTCTCCATCGTCACTGCCCATCGGTACTTGGGGGTCTGGCTTGACGCGGGTCTCACCTTCTCCTGCCACGTACGGTATCTGAGGGAGCGTGCGTCCACTCGCATGGCGGCTCTCCGCTATCTATCCAAGCGGAGTTTGGGGGCTTCATATTCCGTCCTACGGACTTTTACATACACGCAGTCCGATCCTTAATCGATTACAGCGCCATCTGCTTGACGGGACTCGCTCCGCCAGTCGCTAGATCTCTGGAGGTCATCCAGAATGATGCCCTCCGCATTATGCTGGGTGCTCCACGCTGGACCCGACTTGCAAATCTGCGTATGGAGGGTGGCCTTCCATCTCTGGCCCATCGCATTGTTTTACGAGCGGCAATTATCACTCTGAAGCTAATACAGTGCCTGCCTCACCTGCCTGTCTCTGCCCTTCTAAAACGCCTTCTCTGCCGCCCACCAGAGCCGGCCCCTCAGCGTGACTGGGCCCGCACCACAGCCGCTGCCATCCATGGTTTGGGAGCTGCTGCGAGCCTCTGTCAAGATCCCGACTCTCCCTTTCCTGGATACGTTGATCCACCGCCATGGGATCCTCCCCTTTTTAATATTTTTGGTCCATCGGAGGCTAAACCCCGCTCCTTGATTCCAGCACTCCTTCGCCAGGAGGGTCTCAGTAGGGTGGCAGCTCTGGCCTCACCTGACTCAGCCATCTACTACACTGATGGCTCTGTTTCCCCTAATGGCGCAGCTGGAGCGGCCTTTGTCTCTGGGCAAATAGTGGAAGCTTGGCGACTCTCTTCAGGTATCTCCGCTTTCCAGGCGGAACTTGCTGCTATCCTGGGTGCTTTGCGCCATGCTCACCACCATTGTCGCAATCGAGTCATAATCCACACAGACTCTCTTTCCTCCATTCAGAGATTACGATCCTTCTCGCTGCATGACAACGTCTTTCTCCTCACAGCGATTCATACATTTGCGTCACTCCTTGTCCATAGGGGCACAATAATTAACCTTCACTGGCTTCCGGGACATGTGGGAATTAGTGGCAACGAGCGTGCTGATGACGCGGCGCGCTCAGCTTGTGATCTCCCAGACATCACATTCCCATTACGCCCTAGTCCCTCGCACCTCATCCGCACTCTCACTGCCACCATCGGAAGACTATCCCTAGAGGACCATCAGCTCTGGGTCACGGAGGGCTCTTGCTCTGCAAAATGGTATGCTACTGCCACGTTGTATTCCCTTCTGTCGCTCCCCCCAGGACTACCTAATTTTATTGTAGTCCGACTTCGAAGATTGCGTCTTGGGTTTCTTTGCTACAAGCAAATTAGGGGTATGGAGCCAGACCCGTGTGAACATTGCTTGGCCAGCTGTGAGGAGCCCCTTTTGCATTATCTTCTGGACTGCCCAGCCACCACCAGGCTCAGGTCTGAGCTCGACTCGGCCCTAGCCCGAACTGGTGATATCTTTAGGTACGCTGCTGGCATTGTTGCCCATGCTCCACTTAAAATTTTACTTACTACGGTAAGGAATTACCCTCCACCTCGATAAAGCAAGTTCGCGCAAGTAGTGCGCACCTGTGACGGGCTCTCTGTTTGCCCGTGTCCCAGGAAACTGGGACGAATATCTAACAAAACAAAACAAAACAAAAGGCGGGTGACGCATTAGTCTTCTCCTGAAGGTCTTCCTACTCCTCCAGCGACGACGAAGAAGACGATACTACTACTACTACCATGTCCGGACGTGGCAAGGGAGGCAAGGTGAAGGGAAAGTCCAAGTCCCGATCTAGCAGGGCTGGGCTCCAGTTCCCCGTCGGCAGGATCCACCGTCTCCTTCGTAAAGGCAATTACGCCGAGCGTGTGGGTGCTGGTGCCCCCGTCTACTTGGCTGCAGTCATGGAGTACCTAGCAGCTGAAGTGCTTGAGCTGGCTGGCAACGCAGCCCGTGACAACAAGAAGACTCGTATCATTCCCCGTCACCTGCAGTTGGCTATCCGCAATGACGAGGAGCTCAACAAGCTCCTCTCTGGCGTCACCATCGCCCAGGGAGGTGTCCTGCCTAACATCCAGGCTGTGTTGCTCCCCAAGAAGACGGAGAAGAAGTAAACACTTCCAAGAAATCCTTCTTCTTCTTCACCTCCATCGGCTCCTTTAGGAGCCACATTCGTTTCTTGAGAGAGAATAGACTTTGCTCAACATCATCATCATCATCATCATCTTTGTGTATGGATGAATGTGTTGGTAGACTGTAATGTATGTGTCTGTCTGTCTGTATGTATGTGCGTAGAATGTGGTATGTGTTGAATGCTGGCATGTGTCTGTGGCTATATATTTACGTTCGGTTGCATGTAAGAAGCTACTGACATCAGTGAAGGTCGATTAATAATAATAATAATAATAATAATAATAATAATATTCCCACTACTACATAGCGTCTTGTCCCGTTCCCAACTGCACCTACATAATACTGTACTGTATAATTATGCCTCCTAAATAACTGCCTGGCCTGGTGGATGAATGAAGACATAGGTGGTGATGATGGCTGTTCTCCCACCATCGAAGGAATGGACAAAGTCGTTCAGTGACAGAGGATATGGTGATGTATTCCACAGTATATATATAGATATAAGATATATATATATATATATATATATATATATATATATATATATATATATATATATATATATATATATATATATATATATATAATATTATATTATCCCTGTGGTGACGACCATGGTGGATTTAACACCCCCAGATAAGAGGAATAATTAAGAAAATACTATTCATTCATTTCTCTCGTCATTAGGAGTAGTATTACAACAACTAGTTCCTATAAAAAAAAAAAAAAAAAAACCATCATCATCTATCTATTCATCCATCCATCCATTCATTCATTCATCATCATCATCATCATCAAGATTAATAATAATAATAATCATCATCATCATCATCATCAGCAGCAGCAGCCATCGAACTGCGAGCTCCGGTGTAGGCCTGCTTAGTGAAGCTGTTGGGAGGCGAGTGTCAGCCACCTTGTCGACCACCTCTTCTATATAATGCACTAGCGGTCGTGCAAGTACCAACCGGATCCATTTAAATTTGATTTCAGACCTCAGTGGTTGTATGGCGGTTGATGCAATGCTTGTACGATGGGTGATTGGTGGGTTTTGGCACTTAGAGAAAACGGCCGTGACAGCGACAAATTCAAGGGATAACTTGTTCATATGCAGACATTCTGTCTGTCTAACACTTAGGCATTCATATCATGCACTGTGTGGGTGGTGCCTCACTGACGTGACTGACTGTGTCTTCTATTCTCTAGGTGCATCCTTCAAGTTTGCTGCTCGTGCATATGAAGGCAGAAATACCTTGGAATAGTGGGATTTGCCTTCACGATTTATGGAGGCGACTCCCGGAGCACAGCAGAGGAGATGCTCTCGCAACAGGATGGAAATTGCCCTGATAGGTATGGAGAAAGCTTTCCTGAAATAGGGGGGGGGGGAGGGGTTAGATGAGAGGGACAGAGAAAGCAATGGCCCAGCACGATAAGTGATAATGTATGTGTATGTATGCATACGTCCATAAAAATTAGAAGATGTAGAAGCCAAATTGACAGTTGCCTAACCCCCCCCCCTTTTTTTTATAACTGCCAGAGAGAGAGAGAGAGAGAGAGAGAGGGAGGTTTGGTATGGTTCAGGTAGGTTATGTTAGGTGTGGTAAAGAGTTGGTTGGGTTGCATTACATGTCTTCATTTCCGTTACATTATAAAAAAAAAAAAAAATTTGGTGCTAGCTAACCAGCTCAACGTCTGCATTTACCTAGACTACTATGCCTTCATTCATTCTCTTTCACAGAAATTAGGTGTGGACCTCTAAAAGAGGTCCGGGGGTTGTTGTTGTTGTGTGCTTTGCCGTGGCCAGGTGGAATAGTGCCATGCAGTTAGGCACGCACCCTCTTAACCGCCGAAGCCGTAAAGGGTGCGCCCTTGTCGCTTCAGGGCGTACACCACGTCCATCGCGGTCACGGTCTTGCGCTTGGCGTGCTCAGTGTAGGTGACAGCATCGCGAATCACGTTCTCGAGGAACACCTTGAGAACACCGCGGGTCTCCTCGTAGATCAGGCCCGAGATACGCTTCACGCCACCACGACGAGCCAGACGACGGATGGCAGGCTTGGTGATGCCCTGGATGTTGTCACGAAGCACCTTGCGGTGTCGCTTGGCGCCTCCCTTGCCCAGACCCTTGCCGCCTTTGCCTCGACCAGTCATGGTGTCTACAGCTGCTGCTCAGACCCAGTAGTAGTAGTAGTAGTAGTAGTAGTAGTGGTGAGTGTCCGCTCCGCTCCCAGCACCAACAGTGATGACGACCCCGCTCGCCAACCACCCTTATATAACCCAGTCTCGGTCGTGCAAGTACGAACCTTATCCATCTAACCTTGATTTCAGGCCTAGGCCTCACCCCAGCTCCCAGGAGGCCAATCCTAGAGAGGTGTCGTAGCCAGGTCACGCCACAGGGCATGCCAAATTTTGCAAGCAAACCAGGAATTGCATCGAAAAAGCATGAACAGTAAATCACCGCCATGTACATCACACCCCGACCACTCACACGCCGCCAGTCCTGAGACAGGCAACATAAAAGGCCGCTGCCAGGCGCGGTGCGCCAACACTCTCGCTCTTCTCGCTCCCTCAGTCACGCTCAGCCATGGCTCGTACCAAGCAGACTGCACGTAAGTCCACTGGGGGCAAGGCCCCTCGCAAGCAGCTGGCCACCAAGGCCGCTCGCAAGTCCGCCCCTGCCACCGGCGGCGTCAAGAAACCCCATCGTTACAGGCCTGGCACTGTGGCCCTGCGTGAGATCCGTCGCTACCAGAAGAGCACTGAGCTGCTTATAAGGAAGCTGCCATTCCAGCGTCTCGTCCGTGAGATTGCCCAGGACTTCAAGACTGACCTGCGCTTCCAGTCCTCTGCCGTCATGGCTCTGCAGGAGGCGTCTGAGGCCTATTTGGTCGGTCTCTTTGAGGACACCAACCTGTGTGCCATCCACGCCAAGCGTGTAACAATCATGCCTAAGGACATCCAGCTGGCCCGCCGCATCCGTGGCGAGCGCGCCTAAGGCGAGAGACCCCTCACCTCGATCGAAAGAAATCTCGGCCCTTTTCAGGGCCAAAACCCTTTTTCAAAGAGAGATGATGACAGACCCTCAGTTTAGGTTTCCATATATCAGCTCTTGCTTTTCCGCAGCGAAGCATGCTCACACACACACACACACACACACACACAGACAAATGAACTCCATTACTTACCTACATGCATTCATTCAATTTTTTTTTTTTTTTTAAATCATTTACTTTTTTTTTTTTTTTTGAAGGGGGGGGGGAAATACTTGCCTATTCGTTTGTTTCTTTTATTGATCTGTTGGTCACGTCGCAGTTTTTGTTTTCGTTATTTGCCTGTTTCTTTTACTTACTCATTGATTCACTCACGCCCTCATAAAGGTACACAGGTTCGCACAACGAGAAAGTCATTCCCGCTGCATATTAGATGCTCTCTATATCCGTCATGAACGCACGGTGAATCCTTCAGTTACTATGCTGGGGGAAAAAAAAAAAAAAAAAAAAAAAAAAAAAAAAAAAGGTTAACCTGAACCCATCGATTTTCGCCTGCTGCAGTTGTGCTCGTGTATGTATGTTTCTACTGTACCTATGTATTTGTGTGTCTTTGTGAGCATGTATGTCTGTGTGTACGGACGTATGAGGACACACACACACACACACACACACACACACACAAACGGACGAATGAACTGTACTTATATAGATACATTCATGCATTCATTCATTCATCCTTTTTTCAATCATTCATTTCCTTTTTTTTGGGGGGGGAGGAGGGGCAACTTGCCTATTCGTTTATTTCTTTTGTTGATCTGTTGTTAACGTCGCAGTTTTTGTTGTCGTTATTTGCCTGTTTCGTTGACTTCCTGATCGATTCAGTCACGCCCTCATAAACGTACACAGGTTTGAACAAGGAGAAAGGCATTCCCGCTGCATATTAGGAGAGTCTCTGTACCCGTTATGAAGGTTTGACAGTGGCCAAGAACGCACGGTAAATCCTTCAGTTAATATACTGAGAGAGAGAGAGAGAGAGAGAGAGAGAGAGAGAGAGAAAGTGAACCTGAACCCATCGATTTTTACCTGCAGTTGAGCGTGTGTATGTATGTATGTAGGTTGTATGTTTATACTGTACGTATGTGTGTGTCTCTGTGAGCATGTATGTCTGTGTGTATGGACGTATGAGGACACACACACACACACACACACACACACAAACGGACGAATGAACTGTACTTATATAGTTACATACATGCATTCATTCATTCATCCTTTTTTCATTCATTTCCTTTTGTTTGGGGGGGAGGAGGGGCAACTTGCCTATTCGTTTATTTCTTTTGTTGATCTGTTGTTAACGTCGCAGTTTTTGTTGTCGTTATTTGCCTGTTTCGTTGACTTCCTGATCGATTCAGTCACGCCCTCATAAACGTACACAGGTTTGAACAAGGAGAAAGGCATTCCCGCTGCATATTAGGAGAGTCTCTGTACCCGTTATGAAGGTTTGACAGTGGCCACGAACGCACGGTAAATCCTTCAGTTAATATACTGAGAGAGAGAGAGAGAGAGAGAGAGAGAGAGAGAGAGAGAACGAACCTGAACCCATCGATTTTTACCTGCAGTTGAGCGTGTGTATGTATGTATGTATGTAGGTTGTATGTTTATACTGTACGTATGTGTGTGTCTCTGTGAGCATGTATGTCTGTGTGTATGGACGTATGAGGGCTTGTGTGTATGTGAGCATGACAGTGTGTACGTACATGTGTAGGTCACTGCGTATACAGTATAAATGTATTTGTGCACATGTGTTGGTGTATGTACGTACAGATTGTAGACTGACATGAATATGCATGATACGATGTCATGCCCGTATTTACTGTACGCCTGTTGAGTGAGTTTGGTTGGTACGGTCGGCCTAAGAAGTGCCGGCGGAGTATCCAGAAGTTTTCGGTCAGCGATAGTGTCCATACTCTTCCTTATATCTGAACGAGGTGAAACCTAATATGTAAAAAAAAAAAAAAAAAAATCCATGTCCAGTTATCTGTATATTTCCAAATTATTGTAGGAAGCAGTTGGTTAGTTACGATAATAGGAATTCGTAAACGGAACTAATTGATATTTCACAATTGTCGCTCAGGGAGAGTCGGGAATAATTATGTTGTGGAGTTCAAATCTAGCATGGTAACAGGCAGTGATTTTTGGGTAGCGTAAGACTGAACAAAAGGGAGCTTTAATGAACATGGGGAATGATTAATTATTAGTTATAAAATAATTTTCCCTGACAATACTAGGGAATAATTTCAAGTCATTTAGGTCCGTTTCCAATGTCTCCATGGACGACGACAGAAAGAGGGAAGGAGGCGTAAGCCAGTAAGCTATTTTAAATGTTTCGATCAACACGCACGAAAGGAGATAACATTCACTCAAGGACATGCAGTTATTACACTGCCTTTGGCCAGTTTCCCATGAAGAAAAATCTCCGGATTATTTCATATAAGACAGAGGGCTATCGGTGGGGGAAAAAAAAAAAAAAAAAAAAAAAAAAAAAAAAAAAAATACCGTACATTAGAGTCGGAGCTCCTTGGAGAATGCTACCTTCTGTCAGTGTCTGATATCCTCAGTGGATAATCGATTCGCAAGAGTAATAAAATGGAGAGGTTCATAAACAAATCATTGAGTTCAAAACTTCCAACTAAGCATTTTCTGTTGAGCAGGAGATTAGAGTTTATTAAAAACACACACACACACACACACACACACACACACACACACAGTGACCGGGAGTTATAGGCGTACTGGCCACCGCGCGCGAAGTTAATACATTTCACATTCATTCAAATCGGGAAAGATAACTAAGTGTTACCATCTAATATATCACTGCCTCCTGTTATTCATCTTACATCCTTATTTTCACGATATAATAAATACGTTATTTGGCATGACGTGATGAAGGCATTGAATGTTTACCTTATATTCACTGTTTTCATAGAACGTATGGGAGTGGAGCGTGACCGAAGCAATCTGAAACTGTGCCGTCACTTCTTGGGGCGACGGTGCGTTGTTGTTGTTGGTTCTCCAGATGAAGAAGGCGCGCACGCCCATGTTTACTCTTTTGTTTTGACTCTATTGTTTTAACCCCCAACCCTAGTTGAAAACATTTCGATTGTGCCCATCCCAAACCACCGTTGCGGAAAAGAAAGAAAGAAAGACATGAAGGGAAAAAAGGAAGAAAGAAAGAAAGAAAGACATGAAGGGATAAAAGAAAGAAAGAGAGAGAGAGAGAGAGAGAGAGAGAGAAGAAAAAGGTCGGTAAACCAGAGTTCCTGAGAGGATAATTTGTAAGTCTGTCTTTCCCCTTTTTATCGAAAATCTTGTGGCTCCGATTGGAGCCGGAAATGTTGAAATGGCCAAGAGTGTAACCTCTCTACTTTGAGGAGGTGTACTTGGTGACAGCCTTGGTGCCTTCAGACACGGCGTGCTTGGCCAGCTCGCCAGGGAGGAGCAGCCTGACGGCCGTCTGGATCTCCCGGCTGGTGATGGTTGAACGCTTGTTGTAGTGTGCCAGGCGTGAGGCCTCTGCAGCAATGCGCTCGAAGATGTCATTCACGAAAGAGTTCATGATAGACATCGCCTTGGAGGAAACGCCGGTGTCAGGGTGGACCTGCTTGAGCACTTTGTAGATGTAGATGCTGTAGCTCTCCTTCCTCCTACGCTTCTTCTTCTTGTCTCCCTTGGCAATGGCCTTCTGGGCCTTGCCAGCCTTCTTAGCAGCCTTTCCGGAGGTCTTGGGTGGCATGGCGTCGCTGACGAGTCAGACGGTATTACTACTACTATGTGCACGGTGCGGGAGCGAGCGAGAGACTGAGTCGACATGGGGGATTTTTTTTTTTTTTTTTTTTTTTTTTTTTTTTTTTTTAAGGAAGGTGGGGAAAGAAGAGAGAATAGGGGAAGGGATAGTAAGAAAGAGGAAGGAAGAGGGAGTAGACAGTTGGTGGGCTGGCCACCATGCTTTGTTTTGTTTATAGTATTTGTTAGATAACTGCTTTAATTTTGTTTGTTGAGTTAGGTAAGTGCTTTGTTTTGTATATTGTGTTAGTTTGGTAAGTATATGTAGTGGTTATGGCTGTGTATGTTTGTGTGCGCGTGCGTGCGCGTACGCATGTGCGCGTGGATGTGGGCGTGTGCGTGGGTGCGTGTTCATATGTTTTGTATGTGTGAATTGCGCTAGCGAGCTAGCTTTTGAGGGTTTGGTTGAGTTGTTTGGGTTTATGTCGTAATTGGGTTATGTCGAAAATAGGTGGGGTTTTTGTATTCGTTAGTGCGACACTTATCGTTTGGGTTGAGTTTAGTAAATTGGTATAGGGTCTTGGTTGTTTAATATGGTTTTTAGACTACTAGGGAACCATTTGTGGAAGGAGCGATTCTCATCGTTGATATTGTAAGTTAATGCGTTGTATGTTTCAGGGTTTATTTCCTCGATTTTACTCCAGATTTTTTTCGCTTGGTTATGTAATCTTATGTTTAACGGTTTGGTTTTAGTTATGGCGTGAATTTGTTCAGTGTTAAGTGTGTAAGGGTACTGCTGATTAGTTGCAAATCTGAGGGCTTTGTTTTGTAAGACTTGTAGTTTTTTAAGTTGGGTATAGCTGAAGGTGTGTGTGGGAATGGGTGGGTAATCTAGTATGGGGAGGATCAGTGCTTTGACAAGGTGGGATTTGACTTTTATAGGCATGTCCTTGAATCTGAGTAAGCGGGATAATGCTCCAGTAGCTTTTTGTTTTCTATCCTGTACACTGGGAAGATAGCCTCTAGAGTTAAGTTTAAACCCAAGTATTTTACCCTCTTCTTTGAAGTCTGTTATTTCTTCGTTAATTATTAAAGGTTCTTTTTTGGTGTTGGCAAGTTGGATGACGGAGAATTTATTTATGTTAGTTTGTATTCTCCATTTAGATTCATATTCGTTAATTTTTTCGACTTCGCTTTGAGTTCTTGAGTTCATGATCCTTCTAGATGGTCCAGGATAGTTAATAATTTGGGAAATATCGTCAGCGTAACTTATATTGATGCCATGGGTTGCTTGTGGGGAGTCACTGGTGAAAATAGAGTAAAGAGTTGGTGAGAGTACGCTCCCTTGAGGAACCCCGCTTTCCAGAGCAAAGCTAGCCCCTGTGTAATTATTTATTTTGATTTTAGCCTTTCTGTCGTCAAGAAAATCACAGAGAATTTTACAGTTATAGTTGGGAGGTTGAGATTAAGTAATTTATATTTAAGTCCTAAATGCCACACCTTGTCAAAGGCTTTTGTTACATCTCTAAGGATGGTGTGGCATTGTCCTTTGTTAGATTTACTTATTGCTATATGTTCTGATGCTATTGCAATTGCTTGAGTGGTGCCCCTTAGTAGTCGAAAACCGTATTGATTTTTATTGTATAGATTCTCAGATTCAAGGTGTAGTCTGAGCCTTTTATTAATTATTCTCTCTAGTACCTTTCCAGGGACTTCTAAAAGAGAGATGGGTCTGTAATTCTCTACGAGATGTGGGTTCTTGTTCTTTTTTGGGATTAGTTTTATAATGGCTTCTTTAAATTTGTCGGGGAAATATCCTGCAGAGATGGTTGCATTAAATATGTTTTTTAAATTTTCAATGGCTATATTGGGGAGATTGGATAGTATAGTTTTATTATATCCACTTTCTCCCGGGCAAGTCTTTTTAAGTTCTTAATAATAGCGGTAATTTCATCTGTCGCAATAGGAGTGGTGAATATTGTGTCTGAGTCTAATCTATCGGGGTTAGCTGAATGGTACGGTGTTAATCTATCTGCGTTGATGGTAAGGAACTCTTTTACTAAATTGTCGTGTCTGTTGTTGTTCTGTTCTTCTTCGATCTCTTGAAAGATGGACTCCCAGTGTCGCCTGTGTGTTCTTTCTTTTTCAGAGGCTGAGTGTTGTCTGTTTCCCAGATGATCTAATATGTAATGAGGCTCAGGGGTTGAAGTTCCTGAGAGGGTTTTTATTTTACGCCAAAATGTGGAGGGATCGTTGTAAAGATTGGCAGTGTTTGTAATAGTGTTTGCCCAATGAGTGTTGTGTTCTGTTAGGAGGGATGTATGTAGTTGAGTTTGGAGTAGTTTGTACCGTCGACATGGGGGACGCTTTTTTTTTTTTTTTTTTTTTTTTTTTTTTTTTGCCTATCGACCATTGAGGCCGAAGCCTCTGGTCATTAAGGCAAATATATATATATGTATATATATTGACACATATATACATATATATACAAACATATATATATACATACATACATACATACACACATCCATGCATATGAACATACACACTTTCATGCACACGTACATATATATATAATAATTTTTATTTTATTATTTTTTTGTAGTTTTATTTTTATTATTTTTATTTATTTTTTATATTTTTAACCTTATATTACTTATAAACAAAATACCTAATCTAAATACCCTAAAACTAACCACCTAACAGACAAATCGCTAACCTATACTAAATCCTAAGAGACAAATAACTAGACCTACACTAATGTTCAAAAAGCCTCGACCAAGAGAACACCATCGACTGCAGATATGTAATGCTTTTCTACATGACATACCTGCACTCATCACCTGATGACTGTCAGTCGAGCCACAACCTAATATAGGGGACATCAATATATGAAAGGGAACCAGACGAGTCAGGAACATTTCCATATACGTCAGCTGTCGTCCCTAATTAGAATAACTTAAGCAAGATAATATAATGTATTTACATAATTTATACAAAAATTGAAGAACCTCGCCCAGCAGACTACCATCGACTGCAAGTGCCCAATACCTTCCTATATTGCACACTTGCACTCATCAGCTGGTGACTGTCAGGCAAGGAATTTGGCTTAATGTAGGGGACATCTATATTAAAAATAGATCGGTGGGAGGAGGAACTATTTAAAATATGTCAACTGTCAACCCTAATTAATATTACAATATATACATATTTACTGTTCATAAAAACCATAACCACACAGTAAAAAAGTCACATCACTCTGATCAGTCCGGTCTCTCTCAAGAAAGCCATCAATTTATCAGTCATAACAATGTCCCCATCACCCAGGATGGTGGAAAGGGTGAAGGGGACGTCAACTGCGCCGCAGTAATTCATAAGTGAAGCGCGTTCACGAATAAATCGCCGACAGCGCAGGATGATATGACTGATAGATAAAACCGCATTACAGATGTCACAGTGCGGTGGGAAGCGTCTTTCCATATAAGGTTTTATGTGGGTTAAAACGGTGGCATTCAGCCGTAGCCGTGCCAACACTTTTTCTTCTAGGCGACTGGGACGGTTGGCAGTGTCCCAGTCGCCCAGGTACGGCTTACAAGTTGGAATATTTAGTCTGGTCCACTGACCTTGCCACAGAAGATTTATTGATTTCTTTCCGAGAGATAGACTCGACCGTAGATCACGAGGAACGTCCCAAGTCTCCTCGAGCTCCACAGCCGACTTTGCAAGTAAGTCAGCCTGCTCATTGCCGTAGATACGACAATGACCAGGCACCCAGATCAGCGTGAATGACTTGTTGCATGAATGCAACTTATTAACGATGCGGCCCTGGATCTCATGAGAGTCCGTAGTGCAAGATGCAATTGCCTGAAGGGCTGATTTTGAATCTGAAAATATGACAAATGAGTCATGCCTAGAATTGAGAGCATAGTCTATGGCTTTGTCAATAGCAAAAAGTTCTGAAGTAAACACAGATGTATGAGTCGGCAACCGATACCTGAGGGCACATTCAGTCGACCACACACTTGCACCCACACATTCACTCGACTTGGAGCCGTCGGTGTACAATTGATGGGACCCCAAGTGACGAATAATGATCTTACGAAACAAGTGGTGGACCTCCGCCTCCGGCGCCTTGGCCTTTGGTGCTGGGAGCCATGTAACATCGACTGTAAAGCCGGGTGGCTCCCAAGGCGCTATATTTTTAAGCACCAACTTGTCACAGTCACTGGGGTCCACATCAAGCTCCTGAGTCAGTAAGTGGAGGCGAGCGGCAAGTGGCCGACGCACCCCCCGCAGAAGGTGGTGGTATTGACGCAGGGGGGTACAGGCCACATTGCCGATATTACTTTTTCTTAATGTCCTTACACCATAGGACAAGGCCAGGTGGCCACGGCGAATACGGAGGGGAGGCACATTCGCCTCCACTTCCATACGAGCTACACGGGTACACCGGACAGCTCCAAGACACATTCGCAAACATTTATTCTGTAACACATCCAATCCTTTCAGCGTGGCATCGGATGCCGAGCCATACACCTGTGCGCCATAGTCTAGCTTCGATCGAATAAGGGACTTATACACCATTAATAAAGATTTTCTGTCGGCACCCCAGGTAGTACCCGCTAGGTACTTGAGGACATTTAACGGTTTATCACAACGAGCAAGCAAAGTATTAACGTGAAGTTTAAAATTCATTCTACGATCAAAATGTATTCCTAAAAATTTTACAGAATTTTGAAAAGGTACCGCCTGATTATCCAAAGTTAAGCACAAATTAGGTACGTTACGATTAGTGAAAACTATAGCGGCACACTTACGTACGGAAAACTTAAATCCCCACTGCAAGGCCCATTGGTGGACGGAGTCAAGGGCTGCTTGAATCCGCCCAGCCGAAAATTGTGCATTACGCGAAGAGTGCCATATTGCACAATCGTCAGCGTAGAGTGAGTATTTAAGATTCCTCGGGATGGGAGCTGATGACAGAATATCATTGATCATAATACTAAATAAAGTAGGACTAAGCACACTTCCCTGTGGCACCCCGTTTTCCTGGATAAATATATCCGATGTTACGTTACGGGGCAATTTGACAGAGAAAGTTCTGTCCCTTAAGAAATTTGAAATAAAAACAGGCAAATTTCCTCTTAAACCATAAGCATAGAGCTTCATTAGTATACCGTGTCGCCATGTCATGTCATAGGCTTTATGGATGTCCAAGAACACCCCTATCATGAATTCTTTATTGGCAAATGCCTCTGCAATACAATGCTCCAAATTCATTAAATGATCTAGTGAACTTCTGTATTTACGGAAGCCACATTGTTGATCATTTAACAATTTCTTCGACTCTAAAACAAAAAGAAGCCTATTGTTAACCATACGTTCCATGACCTTACATAGACAAGAAGTCAACACAATAGGACGAAATGAAGTGGGATTCATAAGACGACCAGCCTCTTTGGGTATCGGTATGACGTGCGCAAAGTGCCATGAGTTTGGGAACGTTCGAGACGCCCAAATCTCATTGTACAATGCTAACATCTTAATCAGGTTGTCCTGATTAAGATGCTGGATCATACCGTACGTGATGGTGTCTGGTCCAGGGCTGGTGTCTTTACAGGATTTAAGGGCAAGGAGCAGTTCATCTAGCGTAAACTCTTGGTTGTACGGGGAGTTTACGTCTTCTGTGGCAAAGTCTAATATCTGTAGCTCAGCCGTGCGTTTATGATGTTGGAAACGTGGGTCATAATTGGCTGAGCTACTTACATGAGAAAAACTCCTGGCGAGGATGTTAGCAACGTCCACGGGCTCGTCATAGATGTTATTATTAACCTGCAAGGTGGTAATGGGGAAATATGGGCCTTTATTATTTAATAATCTGATAGTGGACCAGACTTTACGTAATGGTGTTGTACGAGTCACCGTGGACACAAAGGACCGCCAGGAGTCACGTTTGGCCCTTCTTATTATTCTCCTTGCCTCAGCCCGTGCCTGTTTGTATGCAATAAAATTTTTCTCAGTGGGCTGACTATCAAAAATCCTGTATCTCCTATTGCGTTTTCTTAATGCTTGTCGGCAATCCGGCGTCCACCAATGTGCTCTATGCTTCGCTTGAACTGTAGAAGTCTTGGGAATAGCAGCCTCAGCTGCGTGTAATATGGATTGGGTTATATTTTCGACCTTAACATCTATGGTCTCCCCAGATATATCTAAATTGGCGATCCTTGAGAAGGATCCCCAATCTGCTTTCTTATAGTTAAATTTTGGAGGTGGAGGGTCCGAAATGATGTCGCGTGTATAAGAAAGACAGATGGGTAAATGATCACTTCCCAAAGAGTCGTCGTAAGGGTCCCATGAGAGATCTTGATGTATACCAGGGGAGGCCAAAGATAAGTCAATGGCCGAAAAGTTACCAGTACGATCATCTACACGAGTCGCTCTACCATCGTTCAGAAGACAGAGGCTGGACTGTAGTATTAGGTCGGCTACTTGCTCCCCACGACCATCGATCCTCAAGCTACCCCATTGATAGTGATGGGCGTTAAAATCGCCCAACACTAACTTATTCCCAGGGGAGATGTTCAACTAGTGAATTTAAAGCATCACTATCAATGGGGCCATGTGGAGGACAGTACAGAGAGCAAATAGACAGATACGTGTTATTAAATTTTACTCTGCACGCGACAGCTTCCAGAGTAGAATTTAGAATCACTTCCGTTTGTGGGTGTGATTTATGTGTGTAAATTGCAACTCCGTGACCTTCATATCTTCTATACGAGTGGTAGTGTCTGAACTGTGGAGGATCAGGATGATCCTCCAGGCGCGTCTCCTGTAAACAAACAACGTCTGGCCTGTGTATTGACAGCAAGATTGCTATATCTTGTGACTTATTCCCAATACCTCTACAATTCCACTGTAATACAGTGAAAGCGACGGTTTAAGATTTACGTTGGGGGCCAGTGTGTTTAGGCTTTTTTTGCCGCCCGCCAGAAGGCGAGCGACTACCGGTGGACCTATCCCGGTGCTTGCTTACGGAAACCTCCATATTTTCATCAATTACGAGGTTCCCAGGTTCCACCGAGGAAGAGCTACCCTTCCTCTCCCTCGCTGGGCCAGGAGTAGGAAGAACATGAGGACGTGACTTGGTAAGGGTGGTCATATTACTCTTACAAGAGTTGTCAGGCTTCGTTTTAGGCTTGACTGACTGAGAAGCAGCAGCAGCCTGAGAGTAGGAAGTTGTAACAGGGGTATCAGGTTGAGAAGTGGATTGGACAGGAGGCTGAGATGGAGAGGTAGAATGTGTGACAAGAGGAACCGGTTCAGGGTCAGTCTGTGTCCCAGCAGAGCACATCACAGGACGGGACATCACCGCCGAAGCATAGGACCTATTCGGCGTAGGAGTTGCATGCAACTGCTTCACCTTTTTCCTTGCTTCATAGTAGGAGACACCCTCAGTTGCCTTCACCGTGCAGACCTCTTTCTCCTCCTTCCACTTGGGACAGTCCCTAGAGGAAGTGGAGTGAGCACCCTTACAGTGGAAGCAACAGATAGTCTCTGATGTGCATTGCTCAGCATCGTGACCCTGTGTTGCACATTTGCCACACACTGACTGTGAAGCCCGACAACTCTTAGCAATGTGCCCATATAATTGACACTTCATGCAACGGAGTGGGTTGGGGATATAAGGTCTGACATTAACAATTTCATAGCCAACTTTGACATGTGCTGG
>NC_137070.1:7978306-7988306 GCF_032717465.1 Coenobita brevimanus | reverse complement strand
CAGTTACTATGCTGGGGGGAAAAAAAAAAAAAAAAAAAAAAAAAAAAAAAAAAGGTTAACCTGAACCCATCGATTTTCGCCTGCTGCAGTTGTGCTCGTGTATGTATGTTTCTACTGTACCTATGTATTTGTGTGTCTTTGTGAGCATGTATGTCTGTGTGTACGGACGTATGAGGACACACACACACACACACACACACACACACACACACACAAACGGACGAATGAACTGTACTTATATAGATACATTCATGCATTCATTCATTCATCCTTTTTTCAATCATTCATTTCCTTTTTTTTGGGGGGTGGGGGGGGAGGAGGGGCAACTTGCCTATTCGTTTATTTCTTTTGTTGATCTGTTGTTAACGTCGCAGTTTTTGTTGTCGTTATTTGCCTGTTTCGTTGACTTCCTGATCGATTCAGTCACGCCCTCATAAACGTACACAGGTTTGAACAAGGAGAAAGGCATTCCCGCTGCATATTAGGAGAGTCTCTGTACCCGTTATGAAGGTTTGACAGTGGCCACGAACGCACGGTAAATCCTTCAGTTAATATACTGAGAGAGAGAGAGAGAGAGAGAGAGAGAGAGAGAGAGAGAGAGAAAGTGAACCTGAACCCATCGATTTTTACCTGCAGTTGAGCGTGTGTATGTATGTATGTAGGTTGTATGTTTATACTGTACGTATGTGTGTGTGTCTCTGTGAGCATGTATGTCTGTGTGTATGGACGTATGAGGACACACACACACACACACACACACACACACACACACACAAACGGACGAATGAACTGTACTTATATAGTTACATACATGCATTCATTCATTCATCCTTTTTTCATTCATTTCCTTTTGTTTGGGGGGGAGGAGGGGCAACTTGCCTATTCGTTTATTTCTTTTGTTGATCTGTTGTTAACGTCGCAGTTTTTGTTGTCGTTATTTGCCTGTTTCGTTGACTTCCTGATCGATTCAGTCACGCCCTCATAAACGTACACAGGTTTGAACAAGGAGAAAGGCATTCCCGCTGCATATTAGGAGAGTCTCTGTACCCGTTATGAAGGTTTGACAGTGGCCACGAACGCACGGTAAATCCTTCAGTTAATATACTGAGAGAGAGAGAGAGAGAGAGAGAGAGAGAGAGAGAGAGAGAGAGAGAGAGAGAACGAACCTGAACCCATCGATTTTTACCTGCAGTTGAGCGTGTGTATGTATGTATGTATGTAGGTTGTATGTTTATACTGTACGTATGTGTGTGTCTCTGTGAGCATGTATGTCTGTGTGTATGGACGTATGAGGGCTTGTGTGTATGTGAGCATGACAGTGTGTACGTACATGTGTAGGTCACTGCGTATACAGTATAAATGTATTTGTGCACATGTGTTGGTGTATGTACGTACAGATTGTAGACTGACATGAATATGCATGATACGATGTCATGCCCGTATTTACTGTACGCCTGTTGAGTGAGTTTGGTTGGTACGGTCGGCCTAAGAAGTGCCGGCGGAGTATCCAGAAGTTTTCGGTCAGCGATAGTGTCCATACTCTTCCTTATATCTGAACGAGGTGAAACCTAATATGTAAAAAAAAAAAAAAAATCCATGTCCAGTTATCTGTATATTTCCAAATTATTGTAGGAAGCAGTTGGTTAGTTACGATAATAGGAATTCGTAAACGGAACTAATTGATATTTCACAATTGTCGCTCAGGGAGAGTCGGGAATAATTATGTTGTGGAGTTCAAATCTAGCATGGTAACAGGCAGTGATTTTTGGGTAGCGTAAGACTGAACAAAAGGGAGCTTTAATGAACATGGGGAATGATTAATTATTAGTTATAAAATAATTTTCCCTGACAATACTAGGGAATAATTTCAAGTCATTTAGGTCCGTTTCCAATGTCTCCATGGACGACGACAGAAAGAGGGAAGGAGGCGTAAGCCAGTAAGCTATTTTAAATGTTTCGATCAACACGCACGAAAGGAGATAACATTCACTCAAGGACATGCAGTTATTACACTGCCTTTGGCCAGTTTCCCATGAAGAAAAATCTCCGGATTATTTCATATAAGACAGAGGGCTATCGGTTGGGGAAAAAAAAAAAAAAAAAAAAAAAAAAAAAACTACCGTACATTAGAGTCGGAGCTCCTTGGAGAATGCTACCTTCTGTCAGTGTCTGATATCCTCAGTGGATAATCGATTCGCAAGAGTAATAAAATGGAGAGGTTCATAAACAAATCATTGAGTTCAAAACTTCCAACTAAGCATTTTCTGTTGAGCAGGAGATTAGAGTTTATTAAACACACACACACACACACACACACACACACACACACACACACAGTGACCGGGAGTTATAGGCGTACTGGCCACCGCGCGCGAAGTTAATACATTTCACATTCATTCAAATCGGGAAAGATAACTAAGTGTTACCATCTAATATATCACTGCCTCCTGTTATTCATCTTACATCCTTATTTTCACGATATAATAAATACGTTATTTGGCATGACGTGATGAAGGCATTGAATGTTTACCTTATATTCACTGTTTTCATAGAACGTATGGGAGTGGAGCGTGACCGAAGCAATCTGAAACTGTGCCGTCACTTCTTGGGGCGACGGTGCGTTGTTGTTGTTGGTTCTCCAGATGAAGAAGGCGCGCACGCCCATGTTTACTCTTTTGTTTTGACTCTATTGTTTTAACCCCCAACCCTAGTTGAAAACATTTCGATTGTGCCCATCCCAAACCACCGTTGCGGAAAAGAAAGAAAGAAAGACATGAAGGGAAAAAAAGGAAGAAAGAAAGAAAGAAAGACATGAAGGGATAAAAGAAAGAAAGAGAGAGAGAGAGAGAGAGAGAGAGAGAGAGAAGAAAAAGGTCGGTAAACCAGAGTTCCTGAGAGGATAATTTGTAAGTCTGTCTTTCCCCTTTTTATCGAAAATCTTGTGGCTCCGATTGGAGCCGGAAATGTTGAAATGGCCAAGAGTGTAACCTCTCTACTTTGAGGAGGTGTACTTGGTGACAGCCTTGGTGCCTTCAGACACGGCGTGCTTGGCCAGCTCGCCAGGGAGGAGCAGCCTGACGGCCGTCTGGATCTCCCGGCTGGTGATGGTTGAACGCTTGTTGTAGTGTGCCAGGCGTGAGGCCTCTGCAGCAATGCGCTCGAAGATGTCATTCACGAAAGAGTTCATGATAGACATCGCCTTGGAGGAAACGCCGGTGTCAGGGTGGACCTGCTTGAGCACTTTGTAGATGTAGATGCTGTAGCTCTCCTTCCTCCTACGCTTCTTCTTCTTGTCTCCCTTGGCAATGGCCTTCTGGGCCTTGCCAGCCTTCTTAGCAGCCTTTCCGGAGGTCTTGGGTGGCATGGCGTCGCTGACGAGTCAGACGGTATTACTACTACTATGTGCACGGTGCGGGAGCGAGCGAGAGACTGAGTCGAGATGGGGGATTTTTTTTTTTTTTTTTTTTTTTTTTTTTTTATAAGGAAGGTGGGGAAAGAAGAGAGAATAGGGGAAGGGATAGTAAGAAAGAGGAAGGAAGAGGGAGTAGACAGTTGGTGGGCTGGCCACCATGCTTTGTTTTGTTTATAGTATTTGTTAGATAACTGCTTTAATTTTGTTTGTTGAGTTAGGTAAGTGCTTTGTTTTGTATATTGTGTTAGTTTGGTAAGTATATGTAGTGGTTATGGCTGTGTATGTTTGTGTGCGCGTGCGTGCGCGTACGCATGTGCGCGTGGATGTGGGCGTGTGCGTGGGTGCGTGTTCATATGTTTTGTATGTGTGAATTGCGCTAGCGAGCTAGCTTTTGAGGGTTTGGTTGAGTTGTTTGGGTTTATGTCGTAATTGGGTTATGTCGAAAATAGGTGGGGTTTTTGTATTCGTTAGTGCGACACTTATCGTTTGGGTTGAGTTTAGTAAATTGGTATAGGGTCTTGGTTGTTTAATATGGTTTTTAGACTACTAGGGAACCATTTGTGGAAGGAGCGATTCTCATCGTTGATATTGTAAGTTAATGCGTTGTATGTTTCAGGGTTTATTTCCTCGATTTTACTCCAGATTTTTTTCGCTTGGTTATGTAATCTTATGTTTAACGGTTTGGTTTTAGTTATGGCGTGAATTTGTTCAGTGTTAAGTGTGTAAGGGTACTGCTGATTAGTTGCAAATCTGAGGGCTTTGTTTTGTAAGACTTGTAGTTTTTTAAGTTGGGTATAGCTGAAGGTGTGTGTGGGAATGGGTGGGTAATCTAGTATGGGGAGGATCAGTGCTTTGACAAGGTGGGATTTGACTTTTATAGGCATGTCCTTGAATCTGAGTAAGCGGGATAATGCTCCAGTAGCTTTTTGTTTTCTATCCTGTACACTGGGAAGATAGCCTCTAGAGTTAAGTTTAAACCCAAGTATTTTACCCTCTTCTTTGAAGTCTGTTATTTCTTCGTTAATTATTAAAGGTTCTTTTTTGGTGTTGGCAAGTTGGATGACGGAGAATTTATTTATGTTAGTTTGTATTCTCCATTTAGATTCATATTCGTTAATTTTTTCGACTTCGCTTTGAGTTCTTGAGTTCATGATCCTTCTAGATGGTCCAGGATAGTTAATAATTTGGGAAATATCGTCAGCGTAACTTATATTGATGCCATGGGTTGCTTGTGGGGAGTCACTGGTGAAAATAGAGTAAAGAGTTGGTGAGAGTACGCTCCCTTGAGGAACCCCGCTTTCCAGAGCAAAGCTAGCCCCTGTGTAATTATTTATTTTGATTTTAGCCTTTCTGTCGTCAAGAAAATCACAGAGAATTTTTTCAGTTATAGTTGGGAGGTTGAGATTAAGTAATTTATATTTAAGTCCTAAATGCCACACCTTGTCAAAGGCTTTTGTTACATCTCTAAGGATGGTGTGGCATTGTCCTTTGTTAGATTTACTTATTGCTATATGTTCTGATGCTATTGCAATTGCTTGAGTGGTGCCCCTTAGTAGTCGAAAACCGTATTGATTTTTATTGTATAGATTCTCAGATTCAAGGTGTAGTCTGAGCCTTTTATTAATTATTCTCTCTAGTACCTTTCCAGGGACTTCTAAAAGAGAGATGGGTCTGTAATTCTCTACGAGATGTGGGTTCTTGTTCTTTTTTGGGATTAGTTTTATAATGGCTTCTTTAAATTTGTCGGGGAAATATCCTGCAGAGATGGTTGCATTAAATATGTTTTTTAAATTTTCAATGGCTATATTGGGGAGATTGGATAGTATAGTTTTATTATATCCACTTTCTCCCGGGCAAGTCTTTTTTAAGTTCTTAATAATAGCGGTAATTTCATCTGTCGCAATAGGAGTGGTGAATATTGTGTCTGAGTCTAATCTATCGGGGTTAGCTGAATGGTACGGTGTTAATCTATCTGCGTTGATGGTAAGGAACTCTTTTACTAAATTGTCGTGTCTGTTGTTGTTCTGTTCTTCTTCGATCTCTTGAAAGATGGACTCCCAGTGTCGCCTGTGTGTTCTTTCTTTTTCAGAGGCTGAGTGTTGTCTGTTTCCCAGATGATCTAATATGTAATGAGGCTCAGGGGTTGAAGTTCCTGAGAGGGTTTTTATTTTACGCCAAAATGTGGAGGGATCGTTGTAAAGATTGGCAGTGTTTGTAATAGTGTTTGCCCAATGAGTGTTGTGTTCTGTTAGGAGGGATGTATGTAGTTGAGTTTGGAGTAGTTTGTACCGTCGACATGGGGGACGCGCTCGCTGAAATCCTTATATGTGATTGCTGCCCGATCGCAGCCCGGCTTCTGCCTCGTTCCCATTCGCGGGTGGGATGGGGCCGGATCGGGAAGACGGGTATTTAAGGGAAGGTCGCGGGCGTCTAGATGACTTCATCTTCGAAAACGAGGAAGATGACATAAAAGAAGAACTCCAAAGGCTGCAGGACTGGGCAAAAATAGCCAAAATCACCAAATTTCCAAACAAAAACAACAGGAAAATAAACACACTAAAGGTGGAATTTGAGGATGTGAAGATGGCTGAAAAGGCAGAAGAAGGTCTCCTACTGTTCTCTATGTCTGTGGGAAGGAACCAGATCACTAGAGAGACCTTTACCCCAATCATCACCTGCTTCAAGTGCTACCAGGTAGAGGACCACACAACCAAAGACTGCCCCAAGCCCAACGACTACAAGGCTTGCTCAGAATGTGGATCACACGACCACACCTGGAGGCAATGCACAACAAGAACAAAAAAATGCCTCAACTGTGGCGAAAATCACCGCACTCTTGCAATGAGATGCAAGATTAGGAAAGAGGCAATAAAAAGGAAAGGAAGAAGAAATCAAGAAGACAAACAAAACTAAGCAAAACAAAGTCTATGCTGACATTGCAAAGACAGCAGCTACACAAGCCACCAGCAACATCTCTGCCAACCCACTATTCAGCAACAACCACACTTTGGCTAAGTACATGATGTGCCTGTTCAATGCTCATCTGCAGAACGCCGTAGCACCTGGCACATTTAACCAAAAACTAAACTTATACCTCACTGCTAACAACCTGCCAACTATGAACTTCCCAGACGAACAGCCATCGGCAGCAATCATCAAAACTATTATGCCAGTCAGTGAAATTATGCAGGAAGCTGCGACCCAACAACCAGACAACGAGGAGCTAAATACCTCTACTGAATCTGAGGAATCAGACTCATCATCCAATGCAGATGACGGCTCAGACACAGAAATCCCAGAAACAACCACAGGTGAAGATGTTGCAGAACACCAGCAAGAACCAATCTCAGAGCCACTTACACGATACACCAGATCCACAAATCCCACCCACCAACCAGAAAAGCGTCACGACCAGCAGCACTCAGACTCTAGACAACTTGCCAATGCCATCAAAGAAAAAGCCAGTGAAGTGCTCAACCCCCACAGCAACAAATCAAGCAACCAAAAAATAAACACCTCTCTCAACCCTGAACAAAACGGCCCAAACACTAAGAATAATACAACATAATGTCCTCAACTGGAGGGGAAGGAAACACACCCTAAACAACACTTACACACACATAGACCCCCACATAATCCTTCTCAATAGCCATGGGGTTAAATCTGACGAACAGCTAAAAATTCCAGGGTACAGAGTATACAAATCTAACAGACACGAAAGAATCACGGATGGGACAGCAATCGCAGTCAAGCACAATATACAACACAGAATACTTGACGACTTCCTCACCAACACACTTGCAGTAGAAATACAAACGCAAACAGGAATCATCTTACTTGCCACAGATTACATCCCACCTAGCAGACCTTTCATTCCCACGCCAGACTATATCACACTCTTTAGAAGAAACACACCAGTCTATCTCTTTGGGGATCTAAACGCACATCACAGAACATTTGGATACAGAGACACAAATGTAGTAGGATCTCAGTTACACCAACTAATTCTTGACAGAACAATACAACACATAGGACCACACTTCCCCACATTCCTCTCACCCAACTCAGCCACAACACCAGACATAATATTATCTAACTATAACACCTACCACAACATACATATCAAACAAGGACCCCTAACAACTAGCGATCATATTCCCATAATCGCAGACATCTCAACCTATCCACTCTATTCGCCTTGCAGGCCAAGACCTAACTTCACTGCTGCTGACTGGGAAAATTTTCAAAGACACATAGATACACACCTCCCGGAAATAACACACCTACAATACGCTACGTCCACTGAGCTGGACAACATAATACACTCATGGTACACCGTCATCAAGCAAGCCATAACACTACACATCCCAATAACACGAAATAAACCGTTAGCAGGATACACACCTAGCCAAGAAACACAAAACATCATAGCACAATTCAATGCACTCAGACAACACGCACAGACAAACGGATGGACCAGACAACACTACACAACATACAAAGCACTGCAGCTCCAACTACACAGGACATTACATACAGAACACACAGAGACATGGGCAAACATAATGCAAAACCTCTCACACATATACAAGAAGCCAGAAATTTTTGGAGGAAAATTAGGTCTCTATCTGGAAATAACAACAACGAACCCCCTTACATGTTCAACTCCCAAAATGAAAAAGTATACTCTAACCCTAGCAAAGAAGCCCTGCTAAAAGACATCTGGGAAGAGATATTTACAGAGGAACAACCTAGGAGAGGACCTCTCCCCAGACAGAGCATACAGTAAACCAGTACCTCACAGTACACAAGGACAGAACCACACCATACAACACAGCAGACCCAACACGTCTAAATCAAACCTCATTCCTTACACGCCCAATCACAAACACAGAAATCACAAACATTATCAGCAAAATGAAGAAGACATGCCCAGGCGAAAGTGGGCTCAATAAAACTATCTTAAAAACCTCCCAGATTCAGCCATTCACCTGCTAACCCACATACTAAATGCAACACTCTCAGCAGGATATTTCCCTACCAAATTTAAACACTCTACACTGAAATTCATCCCCAAAGCTGATAAAGATCCTCGCCACCCACAAAATCACAGACCAATATCTCTCCTAGAAGTGCCTGGAAAAATCTTAGAGAGAGTAATTAACAACAGATTAAGAATACACACAGAAACAGAAGACATAAACAATCCCTATCAATACGGTTTCCGTATCGGTAGGAGCACAACACAAGCCCTGGCAATCATGAATGAACAAATTGCCATCAACAAAGCAGACGGAGGACAATGCCATGTAGTACTAAGAGACATAACCAAAGCTTTTGACAAGGTCTGGCACCCGGGAATGAAGTACAGAATCTTGCACTTGGGACTCCCTGTCGTACTGGAGAAGATGCTCTGCAATTTCCTAGACGACAGGGGTGCAAGTGTGGGGGTCGGTTCTTTCTTGGGTGACAGATTCAGTCTCAGCTGTGGAGTCCCTCAGGGCAGTGTCCTATCCCCAACACTCTTTACTTTATATACAAAAGATATTCCCCCTCCAGACAAAGGACTGAACATAAGCTATGCTGATGATATAACACAAATCATCCCCTATAGGGGCAAATCAAAAAATATGATCAGCAGGCAAACTAAGAGAGAAATAGAACTAATCAATAACTTCGAAGAAAAATGGAAAATAAAAACAAACACGAATAAATTCACGGTGATAGCATTAGGTTCAAGACTAAACATCCCAATCAACATCAATAACGAACCCATAGAATTCAAAAACTCAGGGAAAATGTTGGGACTGAAAATCACCAAGAATGGATACACAGACAACATCAAAGACAGAAAGGGCAAGGCCATCCACGCCCTATCTAAACTTTTTAGATTTAGGGAGTTACCAATAAGAACAAAAATACACTTGATAAAAGCGCTTGTTCTCCCAGTATTAGACTACCCTCCAATTCCTACTCATACACTGAGTAAAACACAAGTACTACAACTTCAAAGAGTACAAAATAAAGCCATAAGATTTGCTACAAACACTAGATATCCCTACACACACAATACTCAAGAGCTACATGAAATGACCAACATAGAACCGATAAACGTACGCCTCCACAAACAAGCCAAGAAAATCTGGCGAAAAATAGAGGACAGAGACAGAGAAACTTTTAATAAACTGCAACAACAGCTTGCAAACACTATAAACATTAACAGAAACTTTCCCAGTAGCCTAAGCCTACTACACCTAGAGCCGCAACCCATTTACACTTAGCTAGCTAGCTTCCAACACAATACACACCAAAATAATAAATAAATAAATAAAAAAAAATAAATGAAATAAAATAAATAAATAAATAAAATAATAATAATAATAATCAATAAAAATAAAATGAAAAGAATAAAAATAAATAAATACACCAAACAAAAACAAAAATAATAAATAAATAAATAAACAAACAAATTACACAAAAATATAAATAAATAAATAAATAAACACAAATTCATAATCAAACAAAACATAGAGACAATGAACAAAAACACAAAAGATAGCAAGGTGGTCAGCCCACCAACTGTTATTC
>NC_137070.1:7966962-7969462 GCF_032717465.1 Coenobita brevimanus | reverse complement strand
TCTAACCTTGATTTCAGGCCTAGGCCTCACCCCAGCTCCCAGGAGGCCAATCCTAGAGAGGTGTCGTAGCCAGGTCACGCCACAGGGCATGCCAAATTTTGCAAGCAAACCAGGAATTGCATCGAAAAAGCATGAACAGTAAATCACCGCCATGTACATCACACCCCGACCACTCACACGCCGCCAGTCCTGAGACAGGCAACATAAAAGGCCGCTGCCAGGCGCGGTGCGCCAACACTCTCGCTCTTCTCGCTCCCTCAGTCACGCTCAGCCATGGCTCGTACCAAGCAGACTGCACGTAAGTCCACTGGGGGCAAGGCCCCTCGCAAGCAGCTGGCCACCAAGGCCGCTCGCAAGTCCGCCCCTGCCACCGGCGGCGTCAAGAAACCCCATCGTTACAGGCCTGGCACTGTGGCCCTGCGTGAGATCCGTCGCTACCAGAAGAGCACTGAGCTGCTTATAAGGAAGCTGCCATTCCAGCGTCTCGTCCGTGAGATTGCCCAGGACTTCAAGACTGACCTGCGCTTCCAGTCCTCTGCCGTCATGGCTCTGCAGGAGGCGTCTGAGGCCTATTTGGTCGGTCTCTTTGAGGACACCAACCTGTGTGCCATCCACGCCAAGCGTGTAACAATCATGCCTAAGGACATCCAGCTGGCCCGCCGCATCCGTGGCGAGCGCGCCTAAGGCGAGAGACCCCTCACCTCGATCGAAAGAAATCTCGGCCCTTTTCAGGGCCAAAACCCTTTTTCAAAGAGAGATGATGACAGACCCTCAGTTTAGGTTTCCATATATCAGCTCTTGCTTTTCCGCAGCGAAGCATGCTCACACACACACACACACACACACACACACACACACACAGACAAATGAACTCCATTACTTACCTACATGCATTCATTCAATTTTTTTTTTTTTTTAATCATTTACTTTTTTTTTTTTTTTTTGAAGGGGGGGGGGGGAATACTTGCCTATTCGTTTGTTTCTATTATTGATCTGTTGGTCACGTCGCAGTTTTTGTTTTCGTTATTTGCCTGTTTCTTTTACTTACTCATTGATTCACTCACGCCCTCATAAAGGTACACAGGTTCGCACAACGAGAAAGTCATTCCCGCTGCATATTAGATGCTCTCTATATCCGTCATGAACGCACGGTGAATCCTTCAGTTACTATGCTGGAAAAAAAAAAAAAAAAAAAAAAAAAAAAAAAAAAGGTTAACCTGAACCCATCGATTTTCGCCTGCTGCAGTTGTGCTCGTGTATGTATGTTTCTACTGTACCTATGTATTTGTGTGTCTTTGTGAGCATGTATGTCTGTGTGTACGGACGTATGAGGACACACACACACACACACACACACACACACACAGACGGACGAATGAACTGTACTTATATAGTTACATTCATTCATTCATTCATCGTTTTTTCAATCATTTCCTTTTTTTTGGGGGGTGGGGGGGGAGGAGGGGCAACTTGCCTATTCGTTTATTTCTTTTGTTGATCTGTTGTTAACGTCGCAGTTTTTGTTGTCGTTATTTGCCTGTTTCGTTTACTTCCTGATCGATTCAGTCACGCCCTCATAAACGTACACAGGTTTGAACAAGGAGAAAGGCATTCCCGCTGCATATTAGGAGAGTCTCTGTACCCGTTATGAAGGTTTGACAGTGGCCAAGAACGCACGGTAAATCCTTCAGTTAATATACTGAGAGAGAGAGAGAGAGAGAGAGAGAGAGAGAGAAAGTGAACCTGAACCCATCGATTTTTACCTGCAGTTGAGCGTGTGTATGTATGTATGTAGGTTGTATGTTTATACTGTACGTATGTGTGTGTCTCTGTGAGCATGTATGTCTGTGTGTATGGACGTATGAGGACACACACACACACACACACACACACACACACACACACAAACGGACGAATGAACTGTACTTATATAGTTACATACATGCATTCATTCATTCATCCTTTTTTCATTCATTTCCTTTTTTTTGGGGGTGGGGGGGGGGAGGAGGGGCAACTTGCCTATTCGTTTATTTCTTTTGTTGATCTGTTGTTAACGTCGCAGTTTTTGTTGTCGTTATTTGCCTGTTTCGTTTACTTCCTGATCGATTCAGTCACGCCCTCATAAACGTACACAGGTTTGAACAAGGAGAAAGGCATTCCCGCTGCATATTAGGAGAGTCTCTGTACCCGTTATGAAGGTTTGACAGTGGCCACGAACGCACGGTAAATCCTTCAGTTAATATACTGAGAGAGAGAGAGAGAGAGAGAGAGAGAGAGAGAGAGAGAACGAACCTGAACCCATCGATTTTTACCTGCAGTTGAGCGTGTGTATGTATGTATGTATGTATGTATGTAGGTTGTATGTTTATACTGTACGTATGTGTGTGTCTCTGTGAGCATGTATGTCTGTGTGTATGGACGTATGAGGGCTTGTGTGTATGTGAGCATGACAGTGTGTACGTACATGTGTAGGTCACTGCGTATACAGTATAAATGTATT
>NC_137070.1:7924462-7961962 GCF_032717465.1 Coenobita brevimanus | reverse complement strand
TATAACCCAGTCTCGGTCGTGCAAGTACGAACCTTATCCATCTAACCTTGATTTCAGGCCTAGGCCTCACCCCAGCTCCCAGGAGGCCAATCCTAGAGAGGTGTCGTAGCCAGGTCACGCCACAGGGCATGCCAAATTTTGCAAGCAAACCAGGAATTGCATCGAAAAAGCATGAACAGTAAATCACCGCCATGTACATCACACCCCGACCACTCACACGCCGCCAGTCCTGAGACAGGCAACATAAAAGGCCGCTGCCAGGCGCGGTGCGCCAACACTCTCGCTCTTCTCGCTCCCTCAGTCACGCTCAGCCATGGCTCGTACCAAGCAGACTGCACGTAAGTCCACTGGGGGCAAGGCCCCTCGCAAGCAGCTGGCCACCAAGGCCGCTCGCAAGTCCGCCCCTGCCACCGGCGGCGTCAAGAAACCCCATCGTTACAGGCCTGGCACTGTGGCCCTGCGTGAGATCCGTCGCTACCAGAAGAGCACTGAGCTGCTTATAAGGAAGCTGCCATTCCAGCGTCTCGTCCGTGAGATTGCCCAGGACTTCAAGACTGACCTGCGCTTCCAGTCCTCTGCCGTCATGGCTCTGCAGGAGGCGTCTGAGGCCTATTTGGTCGGTCTCTTTGAGGACACCAACCTGTGTGCCATCCACGCCAAGCGTGTAACAATCATGCCTAAGGACATCCAGCTGGCCCGCCGCATCCGTGGCGAGCGCGCCTAAGGCGAGAGACCCCTCACCTCGATCGAAAGAAATCTCGGCCCTTTTCAGGGCCAAAACCCTTTTTCAAAGAGAGATGATGACAGACCCTCAGTTTAGGTTTCCATATATCAGCTCTTGCTTTTCCGCAGCGAAGCATGCTCACACACACACACACACACACACACACAGACAAATGAACTCCATTACTTACCTACATGCATTCATTCAATTTTTTTTTTTTAATCACTCATTTACTTTTTTTTTTTTTTTGAAGGGGGGGGGAATACTTGCCTATTCGTTTGTTTCTATTATTGATCTGTTGGTCACGTCGCAGTTTTTGTTTTCGTTATTTGCCTGTTTCTTTTACTTACTCATTGATTCACTCACGCCCTCATAAAGGTACACAGGTTCGCACAACGAGAAAGTCATTCCCGCTGCATATTAGATGCTCTCTATATCCGTCATGAACGCACGGTGAATCCTTCAGTTACTATGCTGGAAAAAAAAAAAAAAAAAAAAAAAGGTTAACCTGAACCCATCGATTTTCGCCTGCTGCAGTTGTGCTCGTGTATGTATGTTTCTACTGTACCTATGTATTTGTGTGTCTTTGTGAGCATGTATGTCTGTGTGTACGGACGTATGAGGACACACACACACACACACACACACACACACAAACGGACGAATGAACTGTACTTATATAGTTACATTCATTCATTCATTCATCGTTTTTTCAATCATTCATTTCCTTTTTTTTGGGGGGTGGGGGGGGAGGAGGGGCAACTTGCCTATTCGTTTATTTCTTTTGTTGATCTGTTGTTAACGTCGCAGTTTTTGTTGTCGTTATTTGCCTGTTTCGTTTACTTCCTGATCGATTCAGTCACGCCCTCATAAACGTACACAGGTTTGAACAAGGAGAAAGGCATTCCCGCTGCATATTAGGAGAGTCTCTGTACCCGTTATGAAGGTTTGACAGTGGCCAAGAACGCACGGTAAATCCTTCAGTTAATATACTGAGAGAGAGAGAGAGAGAGAGAGAGAGAGAGAGAGAGAAAGTGAACCTGAACCCATCGATTTTTACCTGCAGTTGAGCGTGTGTATGTATGTATGTAGGTTGTATGTTTATACTGTACGTATGTGGGTGTCTCTGTGAGCATGTATGTCTGTGTGTATGGACGTATGAGGACACACACACACACACACACACACACACACACACACACAAACGGACGAATGAACTGTACTTATATAGTTACATACATGCATTCATTCATTCATCCTTTTTTCATTCATTTCCTTTTTTTGGGGGGGAGGAGGGGCAACTTGCCTATTCGTTTATTTCTTTTGTTGATCTGTTGTTAACGTCGCAGTTTTTGTTGTCGTTATTTGCCTGTTTCGTTTACTTCCTGATCGATTCAGTCACGCCCTCATAAACGTACACAGGTTTGAACAAGGAGAAAGGCATTCCCGCTGCATATTAGGAGAGTCTCTGTACCCGTTATGAAGGTTTGACAGTGGCCACGAACGCACGGTAAATCCTTCAGTTAATATACTGAGAGAGAGAGAGAGAGAGAGAGAGAGAGAGAGAGAGAGAGAACGAACCTGAACCCATCGATTTTTACCTGCAGTTGAGCGTGTGTATGTATGTATGTATGTATGTATGTATGTATGTAGGTTGTATGTTTATACTGTACGTATGTGTGTGTCTCTGTGAGCATGTATGTCTGTGTGTATGGACGTATGAGGGCTTGTGTGTATGTGAGCATGACAGTGTGTACGTACATGTGTAGGTCACTGCGTATACAGTATAAATGTATTTGTGCACATGTGTTGGTGTATGTACGTACAGATTGTAGACTGACATGAATATGCATGATACGATGTCATGCCCGTATTTACTGTACGCCTGTTGAGTGAGTTTGGTTGGTACGGTCGGCCTAAGAAGTGCCGGCGGAGTATCCAGAAGTTTTCGGTCAGCGATAGTGTCCATACTCTTCCTTATATCTGAACGAGGTGAAACCTAATATGTAAAATTGTTTAAAAAAAAAAAAAAAAAAAAAAAAAAAAAAAAAAAATCCATGTCCAGTTATCTGTATATTTCCAAATTATTGTAGGAAGCAGTTGGTTAGTTACGATAATAGGAATTCGTAAACGGAACTAATTGATATTTCACAATTGTCGCTCAGGGAGAGTCGGGAATAATTATGTTGTGGAGTTCAAATCTAGCATGGTAACAGGCAGTGATTTTTGGGTAGCGTAAGACTGAACAAAAGGGAGCTTCAATGAACATGGGGAATGATTAATTATTAGTTATAAAATAATTTTCCCTGACAATACTAGGGAATAATTTCAAGTCATTTAGTTCCGTTTCCAATGTCTCCATGGACGACGACAGAAAGAGGGAAGGAGGCGTAAGCCAGTAAGCTATTTTAAATGTTTCGATCAACACGCACGAAAGGAGATAACATTCACTCAAGGACATGCAGTTATTACACTGCCTTTGGCCAGTTTCCCATGAAGAAAAATCTCCGGATTATTTCATATAAGACAGAGGGCTATCGGTTGGGGGAAAAAAAAAAAAAAAAAAAAAAAAAAAAAAAAGCCTACCGTACATCAGAGTCGGAGCTCCTTGGAGAATGCTACCTTCTGTCAGTGTCTGATATCCTCAGTGGATAATCGATTCGCAAGAGTAATAAAATGGAGAGGTTCATAAACAAATCATTGAGTTCAAAACTTCCAACAAAGCATTTTCTGTTGAGCAGGAGATTAGAGTTTATTAAAAACACACACACACACACACACACACACACACACACACACACACAGTGACCGGGAGTTATAGGCGTACTGGCCACCGCGCGCGAAGTTAATTAATACATTTCACATTCATTCAAATCGGGAAAGATAACTAAGTGTTACCATCTAATATATCACTGCCTCCTGTTATTCATCTTACATCCTTATTTTCACGATATAATAAATACGTTATTTGGCATGACGTGATGAAGGCATTGAATGTTTACCTTATAATCACTGTTTTCATAGAACGTATGGGAGTGGAGCGTGACCGAAGCAATCTGAAACTGTGACTTCTTGGGGCGACGGTGCGTTGTTGTTGTTGGTTCTCCAGATGAAGAAGGCGCGCACGCCCATGTTTACTCTTTTGTTTTGACTCTATTGTTTTAACCCCCAACCCTAGTTGAAAACATTTCGATTGTGCCCATCCCAAACCACCGTTGCGGAAAAGAAAGAAAGAAAGACATGAAGGGAAAAAAGGAAGAAAGAAAGAAAGAAAGACATGAAGGGATAAAAGAAAGAAAGAGAGAGAGAGAGAGAGAGAGAAGAAAAAGGTCGGTAAACCAGAGTTCCTGAGAGGATAATTTGTAAGTCTGTCTTTCCCCTTTTTATCGAAAATCTTGTGGCTCCGATTGGAGCCGGAAATGTTGAAATGGCCAAGAGTGTAACCTCTCTACTTTGAGGAGGTGTACTTGGTGACAGCCTTGGTGCCTTCAGACACGGCGTGCTTGGCCAGCTCGCCAGGGAGGAGCAGCCTGACGGCCGTCTGGATCTCCCGGCTGGTGATGGTTGAACGCTTGTTGTAGTGTGCCAGGCGTGAAGCCTCTGCAGCAATGCGCTCGAAGATGTCATTCACGAAAGAGTTCATGATAGACATCGCCTTGGAGGAAACGCCGGTGTCAGGGTGGACCTGCTTGAGCACTTTGTAGATGTAGATGCTGTAGCTCTCCTTCCTCCTACGCTTCTTCTTCTTGTCTCCCTTGGCAATGGCCTTCTGGGCCTTGCCAGCCTTCTTAGCAGCCTTTCCGGAGGTCTTGGGTGGCATGGCGTCGCTGACGAGTCAGACGGTATTACTACTACTATGTGCACGGTGCGGGAGCGAGCGAGAGACTGAGTCGACATGGGGGACTTGACTTGACTTGACTTGGGATAGAAAAGCGAGAGAAAGAAGATAAGAAGTAGTAAGAAAACAGTGTGGGGGAAGTGAAGAAAGAAAGTCAGAGAAAGAAAGTTTGGGGGCTGTCCCCATTGCTGTGGCTGATCATGTTCTTGTTTATTTATATATAGATTCTCGCTGCTCCCGTCTCAATATTTTATTTGTGCAAGAGAGGGCTTGATGGCTTGCAGGTGTCCTCATATGTGGTATTGTGTTTGGTGAAAATGTGGCATTCACTTTTGTTTTCATCTGATGTTGTTTATTTATTTATTAGTTCTATTTTATTTTTCATATTGACACAAACATTCATACATCTTTTTTATTTGTTTATTTATTTATTATTTTATTATATATATTTGGAGGGCCGATTCCACTTATTGGTCTCGGTTACACCTCATCTTTTTATTTATTTATTTATTTTTTATTTTATTTTATATATTGGAGGGCCGATTCCCCTTTTGGGTTTCGGTTACACCTCATCTTTTATTTATTTATTTACTTTTTGTTTTATTTCATATTTGGAGGGCCGATTCCACTTATTGGTCTCGGTTACACCTCATCTTTTTTTTTTTTTTTTTTTTCAGGAGGGGAGATCTGAGGCTAACAAGTTTATAGCCTCGGGGTCTGGGGTAGTAGGGTGGTAGGGTAAGGGTGGGGGGTGGTGGCCTAACGGGTTCTTGGGGGGAGGATGGGAGAGGCAAGGGTAAGGAGGGTAAGGTAGAGGAGGAAAGGAATGCGGTAGTGAAGACGGGAAAGGAGTGCGGTAGTGTAGGCGGTGTAGCGGGGGTTATAGCGGGGTGGTGGGGGATTAAACTGGCGGGAATTATAGCGGGGTGGTGGGGGATTAAACGGGCTAGGGATTTACGGTGTGGGGATTAGTGGAGTAGGAGGGTTTGGTGCTTATATTTCTGTTCATTAATGTACTTTTCTTTCTTTTTCAGGCTGTGTATAAGGGGTCTGGATCTTCTTGCAAATTATGCAGGGAGCTGGGGAACCACTGGTGCGTCCGCCTATATTCTCCGTTGATAAATTGTTCAATACTCCCGGCCTCTTCCAGTGTTGTCCATATTTTAGTTGCTCTTTTGTGTACTCTTAGGTTTAATGGATTTAGCTTGCAGTTGTTATGTAGCTGGATGGTAGTGTGATCGTAAGGGTAACGATCGTTATATACAAACCTTAGAGCTTTGTTCAGTATCCTTTGATGTTTAAGTTTCTGTGTTCTTGATATGATGTTTAGTGGCACTGGAGGGTATTCGAGGACTGGGAGGAGGAACGCTTTTACTAGGTGAGTTTTAATTTTAACAGATAGTGAACGGAAGCGGTATAGATTTGATAGTATGATTTTGCCTCTGTTAGTTATATTATTCGCCTGTTTAATGATACCTCTGGAGGTGATGGTGAGGCCCAGCATGGTGCCCTCATTAGTGGTATTTATCATATCCCCGTCTACAATGATATTCCGCATGTTGAACTGTGCTATAGGAATTATTTTGAATTTATTTTGATTTGTTCTGATCTTCCATAGTTTTTCATAATCATTGATTCTTGAGATTTCTCGGGATATTTTGTTGGCCATCATGGCCTTCGAGCGTCCTGGGTATGTTATTATTTGTGTGACATCGTCGGCATACATTATATCGAGGCAGTCATGTGGGGGAGGGGGCATGTCTCTCGTGTACAAGATGTAAAGGGTGGGAGAGATGACGCTTCCTTGTGGCACCCCGCTTTCAAGTTGTATTATGTCCCCTATTTTGTTCTTATGTTTTATTCGTGCCGTCCTATCAGTAATGAAGTCACACAGGAATTTTTCTAGTATTAATGGAAGGTCAAGTTGTAATAGTTTATGTTTAAGGCCATCATGCCAGACTTTGTCGAATGCCTTACTGACATCCCGAAGGACCAGGCAGCATTGATGTTTATTTGACAGAGTCTGGGCGATGGTTTCATACGCGATGGCTATGGCTTTTGTGGTGTCATGGCGTGGTCTAAAGCCATACTGTCTTGGATTGTGCAGTCTGTTTGTTTCCAGGTAATGTCTAAGTCTGTTATTTATTATCCTTTCAAACATTTTCCCCGGAACTTCCAGCAGTGAAATGGGTCGAAAGTTTGCTGGCGTCATGGTCTTTTTGTTGGACTTGGGAATCAAAGTTATTATGGCTTCCTTCAGCCGGTCTGGGTAATAACCGGCTGATAATGAAGCATTAAATATTTCTAGGAGTCTTTCAATTAATGTCTGGGAGCACTCTTGAATTACTTGTTTGTTTATTCCTGATCTTCCCGGTGCGGTGTTTTTGGTTTTAATAACAACTGCCCTGAGTTCAACAATAGAGATAGGTCTGATGAGGGGGTTGTCATGCGTCAGTCTGGAGAAGTCTGCTGTGTCATGTGGGTATGTCCTGTGTCTGTTGTCGTGTAAAAGTTGTAATATTCTGTGTTCATTGTCATCGTCAAAGTCGTCGTTTTCGTCATCAGAGATGCGGAAGACATCTCTCCAGTGTTGAGTGAAAAGATCCAGCTGGTCTTGGGTGTCATGAATTTTGTTACCTTGTTCATCTGTGATGTATGGAGTGTGTTGTTTGTCTGTTCCTTTAAGTAGTTTTATTTCCTTCCAAAATGTTGCAGGGTCTTGATATTTATTTGACAACTGTAAAATTTTGTGATTCCAGTGATCGTTGGTGAGTCGTCTGCAAAGAGTTTTTACTTGTTCTTGTATTTGTCTGTATTCACGGTATTCGTCATATGTCAGTCCTTGTCGTCTGGCTAGGTTGTACAGTCGTGTGTATTGTGTCTGCAGTGCTTGTAATTCAGGTGAGTGTCTTTGTGCGTTTATTATTCTTGTTGTTGTCATGGGTATTGAGGCCGCAATCCCCGTCTTAATTGCCGAGAACCACTGTTCTAACGCTGTGTCTATGTCCTCTAAAGTCGTGTTGTCAAGTGGGGTTGTGTCTGGGAGGGCATTCTCTGCTGTAGTCCTGAAATTATTCCAGTCAGCTAGTCGGTAGTTTAGTCTGGGTGATGCAGGAATATGAATGGGTGATGATGAGATTGTCAGGATAATGGGTATGTGGTCAGAGGTGGTAATGGGGCCAGGTTGCGAATATATGTGATGATGTGCCTGATTATTAGTCAAAATGATGTCAGGTGAAGTGGAGCAGTCTTGTCTAATGAATGTGGGGAAGTTAGGTCCAGCATGAATTGCCCTACCATTGTTAATGAATGTCATGATGTTTCGTCCTACTGTGTTGTCATATCTGTCTCCTAGTGCTGTGTGTTTAGCGTTAAGGTCGCCAAGTAAGTATGTCGGGTCATTGTCATACAGTAATTTATGGGCGTCTGGGAAGGAGAGGAATGGTCGTCTGGGGGGGATGTAAGTAGTCGCTATTTGTATTGGTCCAGTCGTTGTCTGTATAGTTATGGCAAGGAAGTCAGTAATAAAATCGTCATGTAATTTATATGTCAGCCCATATTTGATTGCGATAGCAGACCCATCACTATTCTCGCCACTAGTGTTTCTTTTATGAACAGTGTAGCCATAGATTTTAAGGCTGTCACTGTCCTTGACTCCATGACTATTAATAAGTATAATATCGGGCTGTATTGTTTTATAGACAGTTATCAAGGTATGTTTATGAGTGGCCCAATTCAAGACATTGTGTTGAATAACTTTGATGGTGTTCATAACTGTGGCTTATTGGAACGTGTGGTCCTTGCTGGTCTGGTGGAGGCTTCATGAAAGATATGTGGGATTGTTTTTAATTTGTTTTTGTCTACTGAGAATGTAGAACAAGTCTGTATATCGATTTTGTTCTCAGAGAAAAGACGGTATATTGCATCATCTTCCAGTTTTGTGTCATGCCTGATCTTAATGACGGCTTTCTTTATTGAATGTGCAACATCTACTTTATTCATTCTACCGTTTGTTAGCTGTTGTATGACTGATGGTATGCTGATTAGGGTAATTTCTCCCAGTTGTTTTGCATTTGTGTTGTCATGGTATGAGGTAGCCCCTGTCGTTTCTGTTGTGTTTATTTGCTCGTGATCAATCTCATTCGTTTGTTGTTGTTCATGCTCCTCCTCATCTGAGTCAGTATGAGATTCATCAATAGAGACATCTGTGGTATCAGAGGTAATAGAGTGGCTTGGTGATGGAGAACGGGAATGGTGGGTAGGAGAGTTGTTGTCCAAATTTGGGTGGGGGGTTGGTGCTCTCTGTGGTTTGTTGGTATGTTGGGAAGTGCTATGAGTGTCATTGTCATTGTGTGTGTTTGAGTTATTAGTGCTGGCAGATGAGGTGTTTGTTGCGTTTTCAGAGTTTAGTTGTTTGTTGATTATGTCATTTGAAGGGGGATTGTTAGGAGCTTTTACTGTGGGGACTCCATTTTCTTTGAACAGAGTATTGAGTATGGTGGCATATGTTCCTGGTTGTGCTGCATTATGGACATGTGCCTCATATATGCAATAAAGTATAGTGCTGGGAGGAACAGGGAGTTGTGGAAAGGCTGTGTTGTTTGCACTGGGTGGGCTAGTGCTGGAAGCAGAAGTAACAGCACTGTAGGTTCGGGTTTGGTTGGTTTGTTGCTGTTGTTGTTGTTGTTCTGCTGTCTTCCTTTTTTCCTGTACTGCCTTTTTTCTCTTGGGACATGCCATTGCAGTAGTAGCATGGTTCCCCTTGCAATTTACACAGGTTTTTGTGTGGGCTTTACAATCCTTCCAAATATGCTCACTGCTGCTACACAGTGAGCACACTTGGAATTCCTTGGGCTGTGGGCAGTCTTTAGTCAGGTGTTCCTCCACAGCATAGCACTTATAGCAAGTCATAATCGGGTAGAATTGTTCCTGCTTTATTCTGTGGCTAGGAACACTTAGGTAGAACATTTTAAGTCCAGAATCAGTAGCTTTTTCTGCTTGAGCAACTTGTTTAAATGTTACTTTAATGGTTTTTGAGTTAGGGAATTTGTAAACATCCTCAACATCGTTTTCCTTCAAGTATTGATTGCAGGTGGCTATTTCTTTCTTGATTTCTGCCTCATCATTCTCATATATTATGTCATCCACATTTTTGATGACTACAGACTTCTTCACTCTTAGTTGTGGTGGTATTACTGGCTCATACCCTTTAGCAACAAGATCTTGGTTGCATTCACCAGTGAGCAACTTGTCTGCATTCTTTTCATCACTGATGAGCAGAATCAAAGAGTCATTGGTAGCAATTACTTTATATGTTGGAATGTTATGCTGTGACAGCAGCTCCAGCAGCTCCAACTGGGTACTGCGAAGTTTGCTGTTTCTATGCTTTACTTTGATTCTAGGCATGTTGGCATGTTGATGAATACCTAAAACCTCAGGTCTTCTCGCTCCCTCTTGAAGGGGGTAGATCACGTGCGAGGCCGTAAGAGGCCTAAAAGGTACGTATAGAAATCAGGCACGCAATCTGAAGTATAATTTAGTTTAGAAAAACTAAGTTAGGGCTGCCACAGAACTAATTTGCTATGCAGATTAATTCCTACAGCAGACCTAACAAGTTAAATTAAACTAAATATCGGAAAAAAAAAAAAAAAAAAAAAAAAAAAAAAAACTCGGCCAACACAAACCTACCTACAGTAACGGGGATGGGTTTCCCCGCCCTCTAAAGGGCGCCGAGGGAAGCCCCGTCACTGCCCCGTGAGGGACATGCCTACTCCTAGCCCTAACAGAAATTGCCGCCCTCACCGCCTCCTTTAACCAGGCCCTAAAGGCCCCCCTTCATGGAAGTGCCCTGCGGCACCCCTTCAGGGTTCGGCGTCGTACTACGGTGAGGGACACTACACGGCAGGCCGAGAAACAAAAAACAAAAACAAAAAACAAAACACAAAAACAAAGAAAGGAGAGAGGCTCTCCAAAGCTCAACGAAAAGTTGTGCAAACACTCGGAAATAGTCAGGCAGTGGCGAGAAACTCTATGGGGAGTGAAACCTGGTTTCACTAACTCCCGGGTACAGCCAGAGCTGTTGCTGGGAGAGCTGGGGGAAGAGGTGTTGTCGCCACGGCTGCCAGACGGAGAATTCACATGGGGGACGCGCTCGCTGAAATCCTTATATGTGATTGCTGCCCGATCGCAGCCCGGCTTCTGCCTCGTTCCCATTCGCGGGTGGGATGGGGCCGGATCGGGAAGACGGGTATTTAAGGGAAGGTCGCGGGCGGGTGACCAGTCCACCTCTCGCCGAGGCAACACCTCCACCGCTGTTCCCGGCGGGACCAGCTCTCCACAGCAGCCGCACCAGCCGAGGGAGGGGCCTGTCCTTTCCATCATGAGGAGTGCCCTGGTCGGTCCATCAGGAGATCGAGGCTCCTCCGCCCATTTATACCTGGCCGACGACCCTCTCTCCGTTACCTCCAAGACCGGGGTTGTGCCTCGTTGACCACCAGGACCGGGCCTACCCACCACGCTTCCACCTGCTGCTGTGGAGAGCTGGAGCGAGTCCGATGGGGGTTGAGGGCAGAGTTCGGGACTTCGACCTGAGCTTCGGCGCCCTACCATCGGCGCCGGTTTGTCTATCAAGCTCTCGTCCCTCTCTGCCCTCCGTTTAACATCGAAGCAGCCGGCCGCGAAACACCACCGAGTCGTATGGGGTCATCCACCTGAGCCTGCCGGCGCCCTCTCTATCGGCGCCGCCTTGTCTACCGCTCACGCCCCGTTGTCTCCTCCATCATCGGGCTGTTTTTTCACCATCGCCTCGTTCCCTTCCTCTGCCGCTCTTGCCCTGTCTGCACGTCGTCGTCCCTGCTATGCTCCATTTTTGGAGCTTTATTTCGCCTCTTCTGCGACGGGCTCTTTTGTTTGCCCGTTCCCCACCACGTCGTGGGGAGAATATCCACAACAACAACAACAAAGGCGGGTGACGCATTAGTCTTCTCCTGAAGGTCTTCCTACTCCTCCAGCGACGACGAAGAAGACGATACTACTACTACTACTACTACTACTACTACCATGTCCGGACGTGGCAAGGGAGGCAAGGTGAAGGGAAAGTCCAAGTCCCGATCTAGCAGGGCTGGGCTCCAGTTCCCCGTCGGCAGGATCCACCGTCTCCTTCGTAAAGGCAATTACGCCGAGCGTGTGGGTGCTGGTGCCCCCGTCTACTTGGCTGCAGTCATGGAGTACCTAGCAGCTGAAGTGCTTGAGCTGGCTGGCAACGCAGCCCGTGACAACAAGAAGACTCGTATCATTCCCCGTCACCTGCAGTTGGCTATCCGCAATGACGAGGAGCTCAACAAGCTCCTCTCTGGCGTCACCATCGCCCAGGGAGGTGTCCTGCCTAACATCCAGGCTGTGTTGCTCCCCAAGAAGACGGAGAAGAAGTAAACACTTCCAAGAAATCCTTCTTCTTCTTCACCTCCATCGGCTCCTTTAGGAGCCACATTCGTTTCTTGAGAGAGAATAGACTTTGCTCAACATCATCATCATCATCATCATCTTTGTGTATGGATGAATGTGTTGGTAGACTGTAATGTATGTGTCTGTCTGTCTGTATGTATGTGCGTAGAATGTGGTATGTGTTGAATGCTGGCATGTGTCTGTGGCTATATATTTACGTTCGGTTGCATGTAAGAAGCTACTGACATCAGTGAAGGTCGATTAATAATAATAATAATAATAATAATAATAATAATATTCCCACTACTACATAGCGTCTTGTCCCGTTCCCAACTGCACCTACATAATACTGTACTGTATAATTATGCCTCCTAAATAACTGCCTGGCCTGGTGGATGAATGAAGACATAGGTGGTGATGATGGCTGTTCTCCCACCATCGAAGGAATGGACAAAGTCGTTCAGTGACAGAGGATATGGTGATGTATTCCACAGTATATATATAGATATAAGATATATATATATATATATATATATATATATATATAAAATATATATATATATATATATATATATATATATATATATATATATATATATATAATATTATATTATCCCTGTGGTGACGACCATGGTGGATTTAACACCCCCAGATAAGAGGAATAATTAAGAAAATACTATTCATTCATTTCTCTCGTCATTAGGAGTAGTATTACAACAACTAGTTCCTATAAAAAAAAAAAAAAAAACCATCATCATCTATCTATTCATCCATCCATCCATTCATTCATTCATCATCATCATCATCATCAAGATTAATAATAATAATAATCATCATCATCAGCAGCAGCAGCAGCCATCGAACTGCGAGCTCCGGTGTAGGCCTGCTTAGTGAAGCTGTTGGGAGGCGAGTGTCAGCCACCTTGTCGACCACCTCTTCTATATAATGCACTAGCGGTCGTGCAAGTACCAACCGGATCCATTTAAATTTGATTTCAGGCCTCAGTGGTTGTATGGCGGTTGATGCAATGCTTGTACGATGGGTGATTGGTGGGTTTTGGCACTTAGAGAAAACGGCCGTGACAGCGACAAATTCAAGGGATAACTTGTTCATATGCAGACATTCTGTCTGTCTAACACTTAGGCATTCATATCATGCACTGTGTGGGTGGTGCCTCACTGACGTGACTGACTGTGTCTTCTATTCTCTAGGTGCATCCTTCAAGTTTGCTGCTCGTGCATATGAAGGCAGAAATACCTTGGAATAGTGGGATTTGCCTTCACGATTTATGGAGGCGACTCCCGGAGCACAGCAGAGGAGATGCTCTCGCAACAGGATGGAAATTGCCCTGATAGGTATGGAGAAAGCTTTCCTGAAATAGGGGGGGGGGGGGGGGTTAGATGAGAGGGACAGAGAAAGCAATGGCCCAGCACGATAAGTGATAATGTATGTGTATGTATGCATACGTCCATAAAAATTAGAAGATGTAGAAGCCAAATTGACAGTTGCCTAACCCCCCCCCCCTTTTTTTTATAACTGCCAGAGAGAGAGAGAGAGAGAGAGAGAGAGAGGGAGGTTTGGTATGGTTCAGGTAGGTTATGTTAGGTGTGGTAAAGAGTTGGTTGGGTTGCATTACATGTCTTCATTTCCGTTACATTATAAAAAAAAAAAAAAAATTTGGTGCTAGCTAACCAGCTCAACGTCTGCATTTACCTAGACTACTATGCCTTCATTCATTCTCTTTCACAGAAATTAGGTGTGGACCTCTAAAAGAGGTCCGGGGGTTGTTGTTGTTGTGTGCTTTGCCGTGGCCAGGTGGAATAGTGCCATGCAGTTAGGCACGCACCCTCTTAACCGCCGAAGCCGTAAAGGGTGCGCCCTTGTCGCTTCAGGGCGTACACCACGTCCATCGCGGTCACGGTCTTGCGCTTGGCGTGCTCAGTGTAGGTGACAGCATCGCGAATCACGTTCTCGAGGAACACCTTGAGAACACCGCGGGTCTCCTCGTAGATCAGGCCCGAGATACGCTTCACGCCACCACGACGAGCCAGACGACGGATGGCAGGCTTGGTGATGCCCTGGATGTTGTCACGAAGCACCTTGCGGTGTCGCTTGGCGCCTCCCTTGCCCAGACCCTTGCCGCCTTTGCCTCGACCAGTCATGGTGTCTACAGCTGCTGCTCAGACCCAGTAGTAGTAGTAGTAGTAGTAGTAGTAGTGGTGAGTGTCCGCTCCGCTCCCAGCACCAACAGTGATGACGACCCCGCTCGCCAACCACCCTTATATAACCCAGTCTCGGTCGTGCAAGTACGAACCTTATCCATCTAACCTTGATTTCAGGCCTAGGCCTCACCCCAGCTCCCAGGAGGCCAATCCTAGAGAGGTGTCGTAGCCAGGTCACGCCACAGGGCATGCCAAATTTTGCAAGCAAACCAGGAATTGCATCGAAAAAGCATGAACAGTAAATCACCGCCATGTACATCACACCCCGACCACTCACACGCCGCCAGTCCTGAGACAGGCAACATAAAAGGCCGCTGCCAGGCGCGGTGCGCCAACACTCTCGCTCTTCTCGCTCCCTCAGTCACGCTCAGCCATGGCTCGTACCAAGCAGACTGCACGTAAGTCCACTGGGGGCAAGGCCCCTCGCAAGCAGCTGGCCACCAAGGCCGCTCGCAAGTCCGCCCCTGCCACCGGCGGCGTCAAGAAACCCCATCGTTACAGGCCTGGCACTGTGGCCCTGCGTGAGATCCGTCGCTACCAGAAGAGCACTGAGCTGCTTATAAGGAAGCTGCCATTCCAGCGTCTCGTCCGTGAGATTGCCCAGGACTTCAAGACTGACCTGCGCTTCCAGTCCTCTGCCGTCATGGCTCTGCAGGAGGCGTCTGAGGCCTATTTGGTCGGTCTCTTTGAGGACACCAACCTGTGTGCCATCCACGCCAAGCGTGTAACAATCATGCCTAAGGACATCCAGCTGGCCCGCCGCATCCGTGGCGAGCGCGCCTAAGGCGAGAGACCCCTCACCTCGATCGAAAGAAATCTCGGCCCTTTTCAGGGCCAAAACCCTTTTTCAAAGAGAGATGATGACAGACCCTCAGTTTAGGTTTCCATATATCAGCTCTTGCTTTTCCGCAGCGAAGCATGCTCACACACACACACACACACACACACAGACAAATGAACTCCATTACTTACCTACATGCATTCATTCAATTTTTTTTTTTTTTTAAATCATTTACTTTTTTTTTTTTTTTTTGAAGGGGGGGGGAAATACTTGCCTATTCGTTTGTTTCTTTTATTGATCTGTTGGTCACGTCGCAGTTTTTGTTTTCGTTATTTGCCTGTTTCTTTTACTTACTCATTGATTCACTCACGCCCTCATAAAGGTACACAGGTTCGCACAACGAGAAAGTCATTCCCGCTGCATATTAGATGCTCTCTATATCCGTCATGAACGCACGGTGAATCCTTCAGTTACTATGCTGGAAAAAAAAAAAAAAAAAAAAAGGTTAACCTGAACCCATCGATTTTCGCCTGCTGCAGTTGTGCTCGTGTATGTATGTTTCTACTGTACCTATGTATTTGTGTGTCTTTGTGAGCATGTATGTCTGTGTGTACGGACGTATGAGGACACACACACACACACACACACACACACACACACACACACAAACGGACGAATGAACTGTACTTATATAGATACATTCATGCATTCATTCATTCATCCTTTTTTCAATCATTCATTTCCTTTTTTTTGGGGGGTGGGGGGGGGAGGAGGGGCAACTTGCCTATTCGTTTATTTCTTTTGTTGATCTGTTGTTAACGTCGCAGTTTTTGTTGTCGTTATTTGCCTGTTTCGTTGACTTCCTGATCGATTCAGTCACGCCCTCATAAACGTACACAGGTTTGAACAAGGAGAAAGGCATTCCCGCTGCATATTAGGAGAGTCTCTGTACCCGTTATGAAGGTTTGACAGTGGCCACGAACGCACGGTAAATCCTTCAGTTAATATACTGAGAGAGAGAGAGAGAGAGAGAGAGAGAGAGAGAGAGAGAAAGTGAACCTGAACCCATCGATTTTTACCTGCAGTTGAGCGTGTGTATGTATGTATGTAGGTTGTATGTTTATACTGTACGTATGTGTGTGTCTCTGTGAGCATGTATGTCTGTGTGTATGGACGTATGAGGACACACACACACACACACACACACACACACACACAAACGGACGAATGAACTGTACTTATATAGTTACATACATGCATTCATTCATTCATCCTTTTTTCATTCATTTCCTTTTGTTTGGGGGGAGGAGGGGCAACTTGCCTATTCGTTTATTTCTTTTGTTGATCTGTTGTTAACGTCGCAGTTTTTGTTGTCGTTATTTGCCTGTTTCGTTGACTTCCTGATCGATTCAGTCACGCCCTCATAAACGTACACAGGTTTGAACAAGGAGAAAGGCATTCCCGCTGCATATTAGGAGAGTCTCTGTACCCGTTATGAAGGTTTGACAGTGGCCACGAACGCACGGTAAATCCTTCAGTTAATATACTGAGAGAGAGAGAGAGAGAGAGAGAGAGAGAGAGAGAGAGAGAGAGAACGAACCTGAACCCATCGATTTTTACCTGCAGTTGAGCGTGTGTATGTATGTATGTATGTAGGTTGTATGTTTATACTGTACGTATGTGTGTGTCTCTGTGAGCATGTATGTCTGTGTGTATGGACGTATGAGGGCTTGTGTGTATGTGAGCATGACAGTGTGTACGTACATGTGTAGGTCACTGCGTATACAGTATAAATGTATTTGTGCACATGTGTTGGTGTATGTACGTACAGATTGTAGACTGACATGAATATGCATGATACGATGTCATGCCCGTATTTACTGTACGCCTGTTGAGTGAGTTTGGTTGGTACGGTCGGCCTAAGAAGTGCCGGCGGAGTATCCAGAAGTTTTCGGTCAGCGATAGTGTCCATACTCTTCCTTATATCTGAACGAGGTGAAACCTAATATGTAAAAAAAAAAAAAAAAAAAAAATCCATGTCCAGTTATCTGTATATTTCCAAATTATTGTAGGAAGCAGTTGGTTAGTTACGATAATAGGAATTCGTAAACGGAACTAATTGATATTTCACAATTGTCGCTCAGGGAGAGTCGGGAATAATTATGTTGTGGAGTTCAAATCTAGCATGGTAACAGGCAGTGATTTTTGGGTAGCGTAAGACTGAACAAAAGGGAGCTTTAATGAACATGGGGAATGATTAATTATTAGTTATAAAATAATTTTCCCTGACAATACTAGGGAATAATTTCAAGTCATTTAGGTCCGTTTCCAATGTCTCCATGGACGACGACAGAAAGAGGGAAGGAGGCGTAAGCCAGTAAGCTATTTTAAATGTTTCGATCAACACGCACGAAAGGAGATAACATTCACTCAAGGACATGCAGTTATTACACTGCCTTTGGCCAGTTTCCCATGAAGAAAAATCTCCGGATTATTTCATATAAGACAGATGGCTATCGGTGGAAAAAAAAAAAAAAAAAAAAAAAAAAAAAAAACTACCGTACATTAGAGTCGGAGCTCCTTGGAGAATGCTACCTTCTGTCAGTGTCTGATATCCTCAGTGGATAATCGATTCGCAAGAGTAATAAAATGGAGAGGTTCATAAACAAATCATTGAGTTCAAAACTTCCAACTAAGCATTTTCTGTTGAGCAGGAGATTAGAGTTTATTAAAAACACACACACACACACACACACACACACACACACACACACACACAGTGACCGGGAGTTATAGGCGTACTGGCCACCGCGCGCGAAGTTAATACATTTCACATTCATTCAAATCGGGAAAGATAACTAAGTGTTACCATCTAATATATCACTGCCTCCTGTTATTCATCTTACATCCTTATTTTCACGATATAATAAATACGTTATTTGGCATGACGTGATGAAGGCATTGAATGTTTACCTTATATTCACTGTTTTCATAGAACGTATGGGAGTGGAGCGTGACCGAAGCAATCTGAAACTGTGCCGTCACTTCTTGGGGCGACGGTGCGTTGTTGTTGTTGGTTCTCCAGATGAAGAAGGCGCGCACGCCCATGTTTACTCTTTTGTTTTGACTCTATTGTTTTAACCCCCAACCCTAGTTGAAAACATTTCGATTGTGCCCATCCCAAACCACCGTTGCGGAAAAGAAAGAAAGAAAGACATGAAGGGAAAAAAAGGAAGAAAGAAAGAAAGAAAGACATGAAGGGATAAAAGAAAGAAAGAGAGAGAGAGAGAGAGAGAGAGAGAGAGAAGAAAAAGGTCGGTAAACCAGAGTTCCTGAGAGGATAATTTGTAAGTCTGTCTTTCCCCTTTTTATCGAAAATCTTGTGGCTCCGATTGGAGCCGGAAATGTTGAAATGGCCAAGAGTGTAACCTCTCTACTTTGAGGAGGTGTACTTGGTGACAGCCTTGGTGCCTTCAGACACGGCGTGCTTGGCCAGCTCGCCAGGGAGGAGCAGCCTGACGGCCGTCTGGATCTCCCGGCTGGTGATGGTTGAACGCTTGTTGTAGTGTGCCAGGCGTGAGGCCTCTGCAGCAATGCGCTCGAAGATGTCATTCACGAAAGAGTTCATGATAGACATCGCCTTGGAGGAAACGCCGGTGTCAGGGTGGACCTGCTTGAGCACTTTGTAGATGTAGATGCTGTAGCTCTCCTTCCTCCTACGCTTCTTCTTCTTGTCTCCCTTGGCAATGGCCTTCTGGGCCTTGCCAGCCTTCTTAGCAGCCTTTCCGGAGGTCTTGGGTGGCATGGCGTCGCTGACGAGTCAGACGGTATTACTACTACTATGTGCACGGTGCGGGAGCGAGCGAGAGACTGAGTCGACATGGGGGTTTTTTTTTTTTTTTTTTTTTTTTTTTTTTTTTTTTTTTTTAAGGAAGGTGGGGAAAGAAGAGAGAATAGGGGAAGGGATAGTAAGAAAGAGGAAGGAAGAGGGAGTAGACAGTCGGTGGGCTGGCCACCATGCTTGGTTTTGTTTATAGTATTTGTTAGATAACTGCTTTAATTTTGTTTGTTGAGTTAGGTAAGTGCTTTGTTTTGTATATTGTGTTAGTTGGGTAAGTATATGTAGTGGTAATGGCTGTGTATGTTTGTGTGCGCGTGCGTGCACGTACGCATGTGCGCGTGGATGTGGGCGTGTGCGTGGGTGCGTGTTCATATGTTTTGTATGTGTGAATTGCGCTAGCGAGCTAGCTTTTGAGGGTTTGGTTGGGTTGTTTGGGTTTATGTCGTAATTGGGTTATGTCGAAAATAGGTGGGGTTTTTGTATTCGTTGGTGCGATACTTATAGTTTGGGTTGAGTTTAGTAAATTGGTATAGGGTCTTGGTTGTTTAATATGGTTTTTAGACTACTAGGGAACCATTTGTGGAAGGAGCGATTCTCATCGTTGATATTGTAAGTTAATGCGTTGTATGTTTCGGGGTTTATTTCCTCGATTTTACTCCAGATTTTTTTCGCTTGGTTATGTAATCTTATGTTTAACGGTTTGGTTTTAGTTATGGCGTGAATTTGTTCCGTGTTAAGTGTGTAAGGGTACTGCTGATTAGTTGCAAATCTGAGGGCTTTGTTTTGTAAGACTTGTAGTTTTTTAAGTTGGGTATAGCTGAAGGTGTGTGTGGGAATGGGTGGGTAATCTAGTATGGGGAGGATCAGTGCTTTGACAAGGTGGGATTTGACTTTTATAGGCATGTCCTTGAATCTGAGTAAGCGGGATAATGCTCCAGTGGCTTTTTGTTTTCTATCCTGTACACTGGGAAGATAGCCTCTAGAGTTAAGTTTAAACCCAAGTATTTTACCCTCTTCTTTGAAGTCTGTTATTTCTTCGTTAATTATTAAAGGTTCTTTTTTGGTGTTGGCAAGTTGGATGACGGAGAATTTATTTATGTTAGTTTGTATTTTCCATTTTGATTCATATTCGTTAATTTTCTCGACTTCGCTTTGAGTTCTTGAGTTCATGATCCTTCTAGATGGTCCAGGATAGTTAATAATTTGGGAAATATCGTCAGCGTAACTTATATTGATGCCATGGGTTGCTTGTGGGGAGTCACTGGTGAAAATAGAGTAAAGAGTTGGTGAGAGTACGCTCCCTTGAGGAACCCCGCTTTCCAGAGCAAAGCTAGCCCCTGTGTAATTATTTATTTTGATTTTAGCCTTTCTGTCGTCAAGAAAATCACAGAGAATTTTTTCAGTTATAGTTGGGAGGTTGAGATTGAGTAATTTATATTTAAGTCCTGAATGCCACACCTTGTCAAAGGCTTTTGTTACATCTCTAAGGATGGTGTGGCATTGTCCTTTGTTAGATTTACTTATTGCTATATGTTCTGATGCTATTGCAATTGCTTGAGTGGTGCCCCTTAGTAGTCGAAAACCGTATTGATTTTCATTGTATAGATTCTCAGATTCAAGGTGTAGTCTGAGCCTTTTATTAATTATTCTCTCTAGTACCTTTCCAGGGACTTCTAAAAGAGAGATGGGTCTGTAATTCTCTACGAGATGTGGGTTCTTGTTCTTTTTTGGGATTAGTTTTATGATGGCTTCTTTAAATTTGTCGGGGAAATATCCTGCAGAGATGGTTGCATTAAATATGTTTTTTAAATTTTCAATGGCTATATTGGGGAGATTGGATAGTATAGTTTTATTATATCCACTTTCTCCCGGGCACGGCGGGGGGAAGTTCTTAATAATAGCGGTAATTTCATCTGTCGCAATAGGAGTGGTGAATATTGTGTCTGAGTCTAATCTATCGGGGTTAGCTGAATGGTACGGTGTTAATCTATCTGCGTTGATGGTAAGGAACTCTTTTACTAAATTGTCGTGTCTGTTGTTGTTCTGTTCTTCTTCGGTCTCTTGAAAGATGGACTCCCAGTGTCGCCTGTGTGTTCTTTCTTTTTCAGAGGCTGAGTGTTGTCTGTTTCCCAGATGATCTAATATGTAATGAGGCTCAGGGGTTGAAGTTCCTGAGAGGGTTTTTATTTTACGCCAAAATGTGGAGGGATCGTTGTAAAGATTGGCAGTGTTTGTAATAGTGTTTGCCCAATGAGTGTTGTGTTCTGTTAGGAGGGATGTATGTAGTTGAGTTTGGAGTAGTTTGTACCGTCTATAGTGATCTCGTGTCCAACCATGTCTTTGGGAGTGAGTTCTTAATGCGTTGTACTGATTGATGAGTATCTGTGTGTCTCTGCTGTGTTTAGGAGTAGTGATTGTTCTATGTGTGGTTGTAGGGATGTTATTGTTGATTGCAATATTTATGTTGGAGTACCATCTTTCAAGAGATCGATCGATTTCCTCTAGTGTACCATCATCGGGGATATGAAAGTTAGTAAATGTTGTGATTAAATCTTGTTTAAAGTTATTCCAATTGGCCATGGCAAAGTTAGGTCGGGGAGGAATGGGGACGGTTATTGGGGCTGTGGAGATAGTGGCAATTATGGGGGTGTGATCACTAGTGGTGAGAGGGCCTGGAGAAAAAAGGGTGTTGTGGTAAGCTATTAGGTTGCAAAGGGCTATGTCTGGGGTGGAGATGGAGTTGTGTGAGAGGAATGTAGGAAAGTTGGGGCCAATATGTCTTACTGTAGTGTCTTGAATGAGACTAGCGAGTTGTCTTCCTACGACATTTGAATTTCTGTTGCCCAGGAGGCGATGTTTAGCATTAAGATCACCAATGAGGTAGACAGGGATGTTTCTTCTGAATAAGTTAATAAAATCGGGGGTTGGGAGGTAAGGGCGGCTGGGTGGAAGATAAACAGTGGCTATTATGACTTTACCGGTGTGTGTTGAAATTTCTACGCCAATCATGTCTGAAATGAAATGGTCTAGTAATTTATAAGTTAAGTTGTTCTTTATGGCTATAGCTGAGCCATCCATTGGTCGGTTATATGAGTTTCTTTTGTGGGAGGTATATCCTGGGATTTTTAGTGTAGAATGTGATGATATACCATGGCTGTTTAATAGTATAATGTCAGGATCAATGGTTCTGTAGATGTTTATAAGACCTAGGTTTCTGCCTGACCAGTTTAATACATTATGTTGCAGGATTTTCATTTCTGGATCTTTGTGATCTATTGTTATGGAGTAGAGTGGATTTGTTACGGTTTTCTAGGCTGTGCAGTAGGAATTTCTCTTCCTCGTTATCGGCCATTCTGATGGAGTCTTGGATGTTGTTGTATTTTTCAGAGATGGCTCTGATCTCATCTAGTGCTGCATCTTGTTGAAGTGTTTTATGTTGCTTTTTAACCATGGCTTTGTTCTCTTTGCAAGCTCTAGTTATTTCTCTGATGTTGTATATTTTGTTGGGTTTCCATATAGATGGTAGTAGTATCACCTCTGTTTGTCTGTTTCTTTTTTCTTTTTCTAGGAAGTCAAGATCTTCATCCGATGAGTCGTTTTCCTGGATGTCTACAGCGGTAGCACCTTCTGAAGATGTTGGTGTTTGAGGTAAGGAATTCTGTTGTGTGGAGTGATGGGGGTTCTGCTGGGGGTAGAGTGGATGTGGTGACTTTAGTGTGTTCTTTGTTTGCTGTAGAGATGGTTTCTGATTCTATGAGTGGTGCTTGTTGTTGAGGGGGAGGTGAAGGTGGGTTACTGCCAGGAGGGTTTGCAGAAGGGAGAGTAAGGTGGTTATTAGCTATTGTTGGTAGGAGTGCTTGCAAGATTTTATCTGAGGGAGGGTTAGAGGGCAAATGTATGATGGGGAGGTTGTTGAGTTTGCAGCTTTCTTCAAAGGTTGAATTAAAGCTGCCTTGATTGGCAAGTTCATTCAGATGAGCATTGATAATGAGCACCATGTATTCAGAAATTTTGGTGTTCTGATGTAGAATAGTAGAGAAACTGCAATTTTGGTTCTGGGGGGGGCTGTTAGGATTAGGTAGTTGCGTAGCTTGAGCATAGGTGACGCCCAGGCGAGTTGTAGAGTTCTGGGGGTGATCAATTTGTTTTTAACTATTTCCTTCCTCTTCTGACATTTCATGGCCAAAGTGCGGTGATGATCTCCACAATTTATGCATTTTTTGGTTAGAGAAGAGCAGTTTTTCCAAGTATGGTCTGTGGATGAGCATTCTGAGCATATTTTGAAGTCTTTAGGTTTGGGGCAGTTCTTGGTGCTGTGGGATTCCAAAGCATAACATTTAAAACAGGTGGAGATGTTAACGAACTTTTCTGCCTCAATTTGTTGATTGCTTATACATAGGTGAAATAATTTGATGCCCTCCAGAGCCTTCTGAGCCATTTTTATGTCTAGAAATTGTATTTTCAGGAGGTTGGACTTGCCAAATTTGGAAACATTTATGACCTTTGCCCAGGTGTTGTTTCTCATGATTTCCGTGGCTATTTCGTCTTCAGAATGGCAGTAGATGATGTCATCGATTTTGGAGCAGATGATGCTTCTGTTGGCCTTGACTTCAGGGGGAAGAACTGTTGAAAAACCGTGCTGCTCTAGAGGCGTCTTCAGTTTATCTGAAAGCAGTTCATCAGAATCAAAATCAGAGGATGTAGACACAATAATGGCTTCCTTGGAAGAGTGAAGAGCATTGATCTTTATGTTGAAGGGAGCAACTAACTCGAGGAGTTTAAGTTTGGTTGAGTTGTCCTGAGGGGACTGGTGCAAAATTTTTACTCTTCCCATGGTGAGAATGATCAAGGGAGGACTTAAAGGTAGTCAATCATACCAATTACTTGGCTTCAGATCTCCTCTCTGTGAAGGGAGCTGCCACTTGCAGGGCCGAAAAAGACCTAAGGGAAAATAAGCCGAGTGACGGTGGTTTGTCGAAAAAGGCTTGAGGGAAAATGTCGGTGGTGGTATTTAGTTTAGAAAAACTATGTCGGGGTTGCCACAGAACCAATTTGCCACGCAAATTGATTTCTCAGACTGGCCCGACAAGTTAAAAGAAACTAAATGTGCGGGAAAAAAAAAAAAAAAAAAAAAAAAAAAAAAACAAAATGTGGGAAGAGGGGTGGAGGACTTAGGGGTGGTCCATCCAACCTATAACTTCTTACTTCATCTCGTACCCTCTTGAAGGGAGTGATCACGTGCGAGGCTGAAGGAGCCTAAAAGGTAAGTATGAAGATTTAGGCACGCAATCTGAAGTGGAATTTAGTTTAGAAAAACTAGGTTAGGGCTGCCAGAGAACTAATTTGCTGTGCAAATTAATTCATACAGCAGACCTAACAAGTTAAACTAAACTAAATATCGGTCGGGAAAAAAAAAAAAAAAAAAAATAAAAAAAAATAAAAGGGGAAGCTCGGCCAACACAAACCTACCTACAGTAACGGGGATGGTTTCCCCGCCCTCTAAAGGGCGCCGAGGGAAGCCCCGTCACTGCCCCGTGAGGGACATGCCTACTCCTAGCCCTATCAGAAATGCCGCCCTCACCGCCTCCTTTAACCAGGCCCTAAAGGCCCCCCTTCATGGAAGTGCCCTGCGGCACCCCTTCAGGGTTCGGCGTCGTACTACGGTGAGGGACACTACGCGGCAGGCCGAGAAACAAAAAAACAATTACAAAAACAAAACAAAAACAAAGACAAAGGAGAGAGGCTCTCCAAAAACTAAACGAAAAGTTGTGCAGTCGGAAATAAAGTAGTCCGGCAGTGGCGAGAAACTCTAGGGAGAGTGAAACCTGGTTTCACTAACACCCAGATACAGGCAAAGAGCTGTTGCTGGGAGAGCTGGGGGAAGAGGTGTTGTCGCCGCGGCTGCCAGACAGAGAATGACATGGACATGACATGGGGGACGCGCTCGCTGAAATCCTTATATGTGATTGCTGCCCGATCGCAGCCCGGCTTCTGCCTCGTTCCCATTCGCGGGTGGGATGGGGCCGGATCGGGAAGACGGGTATTTAAGGGAAGGTCGCGGGCGGGTGACCCATCCTGCTCTTCAGTTCTGGCCCAGCTCTCGTAGCGTGAACATCTCTTCCCCAGATCCTGAACAGTGGCTAGAACTCTCCCTAGACTTTCACAGTCTGTTTTTCTCTCTCTTTTACGAGATCCGGTGCTTTTCACCAGTCTTGTGTGCTCTTGTGTTTTTTTTTTTTTTTTGTTATCAGCTGTTTTTCCGGCTGCCACTTAGAGTCCCTGCCGTAGTACGACGCCGAACCCTGAAGGGATACCGTAGGGTATTTCCATGAAGGGGGGCCTTAGAGGCCTGGTTATAGGAGGCGGCAAGGGTAGGCTTTCTGTTAGGGCTAGGGTTAGGTAAGTCCCTCACGGGGCAGTGTTGGGGTACTCTCACGGCGCCCTTTAGAGGGCGGGGAGTTTAGGCCCCCGGCACTGTAGGGAACCGCCGGATTAGCAGCTGATAATTTATTTATTTTCTTGTTTCTTTCGTTGCTCTTTTAAGGTATATACATTGGTTCATGCTCATATATTCGTGTATATTTTAGGTATACATGTGTGTATGAGCATGTACATGTGTGTATGCTAGGAAGAGGAATGGAATAACATTTAAATAAATAAATACTCCAGTACATATATATATATATCTTACAGATACATATATATATGAGCTTTTTTTTTTTTTTTTTTTATACCATGAGTGCGCCGGATCCTGCACTTGATCCCGACCCAAGTGGTGACTCGAGTTCACCTCCAGCACCTACAGGCACCAAGCCTAAGTCCCACTGCAAAAGGCCACGACTAACAGGGCCAGAATATGGTGCTGATGATCTCTTCCTGCATATGGATACCGAAGATGACTCTCCCACTGACTCAGACCTCTCCAGCAAGGACGCCAAGTCAACTCCTCCTGACACCTTAACTTCCAAAACAGATGCTACCCAGGCCCCTGCCACCACGACCACAGATACGATGACTGATGATGACGGCTTCACAGTGGTACAGAGAAAGAAAAATAGTAAAAGACTTACCAACCTTGCTGATGAGCCAGCCACATCCTCCTGCAATACAGACCGCCACTCCACACCCACGAACACACGTTCATCTTCCCAGCACCTTCCTCAGCCACCTAACACTACCAGTACACCCCCTCTTCCCCCCTCCAAGCCTCCTGCGTTCCTAATCACCAACAATGATGCCTTCCCCACCCCTTATGACACTGTGATCGCCTTGGAGACAGAGATGCCTCATCTCAAATTTAAATTGGAGGCAACACGGAACCAAAACACGATTCTGGTTCCTCTCGATAAAGACACCTTTCACGTCCTAGACTCTCTCACCTCTGTGGCAGGCAAACCTATCTGCCTGAAAAAACTTGACCCTAACCTGTCCACCAGAAAAGTGATCCTCCAAAATTACCCTACAAATTTTCCCCTGCAAGCCATAAAAAACAATATCCAAGTGGAGGAAGCCACGAGATGCGAGGTAGGGGGAGCCCCCACCAGGCAGGTGCTAGTCACCCTCAGAGGCCCCATCCCAACAGCACTGGACCTACAGTCGTGGGGCACCTACACTATCCGCCCATACACCCCGGAACCTCTCAGGTGCTTCAATTGCCAGCGCTACGGGCACCACCAGTCACGTTGCACTCGCCCCCCAACATGCGCAGTGTGCAGCGGCCGTCATGCCACGGAGGAGTGCATCTCCAAATTAAAGGCCAAGCAGCCGGTCCAGCCGAAATGCCCCAACTGCCAGCTCCCTCACCATGCCTGGAACAAACTATGCCCAGCACGCAAAGACCTGGTGCAGAAGGGCATAGTAAGAGAGCACCGTTGGCTCCAGGTAAGGACTACAGTGACACCAGCACCGCCAGGGACCTTCACATGGGGACAGCAACGCGCACCACAGCCCACAGTACGGCAAACACCAGCCCCAGAGGAGTTCCCCCCTCTACCTCCAAGCAAACATACACCTCAAGCAGTTCCTCCACCTCCTTCCAGACCCACTCCCACTGCCACATCACACATCATAGCACAACCGCCTCCACCCACACGTCCGACAGTCCACACCATCTCGACTCAAACAGTGCCAGATGCCGCCACACAAACTCCTCCATCAGCTCCCATACTACCTCCAGGATATGTTATCCTGAACAGGGACCAACTGGCCTGCTTTGCTCAGCAAATAGCCGACCACATCACCACATGGATGGGAAAGGAGCTAGACATGCCTATCCCCAGCCCAGAGGGAATCCACACGCTCGTACGCAAATCACTCGATCAGTTTGCACACAACCCACAGCCAACACAAACAGAGATGCCACCGCCACCCACAACCCCTACCACTGCTCCTATTCACACCCCACACAGCAAACAGAGGGGAAAAGAGGAACGTCAGAGCCGCTCACGTTCACGCAAACTATCTCAAGACCGCCTACGAACACCTCACCAACAGTCACGCAGCCATCCCAACACCACAGACAAACAGCCAGACAAAGTACACCACCTGTCCCCAGCACCACCACACACGGACAACAACACACACAGGAGGAGATCACGATCCCCCATCCCAACGCCCACAGACATGGACGACTAACACACACATTTCCTCACAGACAACCCACACACACACAAGCACTCCACATTTTACAGTGGAACGTCTATGGGATTACTCCCAAACGCCTCCTACTAGAAGAGGCAGCCCATAGAGACCATTTAGACGTCCTCCTCCTCCAAGAAACACTCCTAAAACCAAACAGGCAACTCCGATTGCGAGGCTTCACCACCTTCCTCCTCCCCAGCACTCCAGGCGGCCCCAGAGGCTGTGCCATACTTGTTCGGAGCCATATTCCTGCCACAGCTATTGATCCGCCACCAGACTGTGGCGAAGGTGTTGAGGTACAAGGAGTTGACATAACCCTGGCAGATGGTCACCTACAATTATACAATATTTACCGTCACCCTACAGCTGACATTAACCTTGGGGAGGTTGCCACTCTCTCCACCACCAACCAGCTCTTCATTGGTGGCGATCTAAATGCCCATCATCCCAGCTTAGGCTCTAGATCCCCCACGAATGCTGCTGGATGCCATGTCTCTGCACTACTGGAGGAGGTGCCAGAGCTCATACTCCTTAATGACCCAGCCACCCCAACACACGTCCGTGGAGGCAGACTAGACCTCTCTTTTGTGTCTTCCGGCCTAGCCCCCCTCACTACCTGGAGGCTCCATCCCACCCTTACGTCAGACCACCATGCTATACTAACCACCATCAAGGTTGCCCCACTCCCCACGCCTACTGGGCCGCCACCACGATGGAATACTAAGAGGGCAGACTGGCCTAAATTCACTACCACACTGGAAGAGACAGCAGCATTTAACGCTCCAGTTAATCTGGAGGAACATGCCACCCTCCTCACAGATGCCTTCAGTGCAGCAGCAGGCTCCACCATCCCAAAACCGCTCCCCCAAAGGCTTACCATACCGACCATTGGTTTTACTGTGATAGGGTAAAGGAACTAAACAGACGCCTTAATAGAGCTAAAAAGATCCATCGAGCCAACCCCACAGCTAACAGCCTCGCCTACCTCCAGGCTGTCATCAGGCATTCTACAGGGGAAAAATCCGACATTAAGGAGCGAAAGTGGCTGGAGTGGTGTCAGTCCCTTGGGGCTCAATCAAGACTGGGGAGTATTTGGAAAAAATTAAGAGCCATTTCCAATCCTCAGCCACCTCGTCCCCCGTCTCACCCTGACCCACAGGGAGAGGCTGAAAGGCTGGCAGCAACATTCGCCCAGAGGACCTCACCCACACAGCTTCCCGAAGACACCAGAAGCAAACAAGAAGCCCTACACCAAACCAGGACGGATCTGATCACCATCTGCAAGGCCACCCCATCTGACTCTGATCATATATTCACTACACACGAGCTTGATCAAGCCTTGAAAACAAGCACCGACACTGCCCCGGGCCCAGATGGTATCACCTATTCCATGCTCAACCATGCTGGGCCCACAGCAAGATCCGCCTTCCTTGATCTACTAAACCACTCCTGGTCCATGGGGAAACTCCCTGAGCAATGGAAGACTGCCACCATTCACCCCATCCCCAAACCGCCTGATCCCAGATCCTTTAGACCTATCTCCCTTCTCAGTTGCTTGAGTAAAACTGCCGAGAGGATGGTGCTCAGGCGCCTCGGCTGGATTCTGCCCTCACCCCACAGTCACATCTTTGCTTACACCAGAGGTAGAGGGACGGCTGAGTGCCTGAGCTCCTTCCTCTCGGAGTTACGTGGAGGAAAAGGCCTAGCCATTTTCATTGACTTAGAAAAGGCTTTCGAGCTGGCATGCCCGGAGGCCATCCTGGCAACCCTGGCAAGCAGGGGAGTCAAGGGACGCCTCCTGTGCTGGCTCGAGAATTTCTTTCAGGGCCGACGGGCAGCAGTACAATTTCAGGGACACACCTCATCAGAGCACTGTCACATAAACGGAACCCCGCAGGGCAGCATTCTCAGCCCCACGCTTTTCAACGCCCTCATCAACTGCCTCCTACAGGTGGACCTAGGCCCTGGAGCCCGCCTCCTCTGTTATGCTGATGATATAACATTGGTTGTCCATGGAGGCCCATACCATGCAAAAGCCCAGAGGGCTCTAACAAAACTCCACCTCAAGTGTACTGAGCTGGGACTCAAAATCAACCCGACTAAGACCAAGGCTCTTCCCTTCCTCATAAACCCCCCTAAAGATACTCTTCACCTCGGCCACACAGCCATTGACTATGTTACCACCCACAAGTACTTGGGAGTCATCTTCGACTCCAAACTTTCATTCCGGTCGGAGGTTAACCACCTCCGAGAACGAACTAAACTCCGCCTTAATGCCCTGCGATCCTTGGCAGGAAAGGGAAAGGGAGCCTCGTACAGAGTCCTCCGTTTATTTTACATCCAAGCCATACGAGCAATAGTGGACTATGCGGCGCCAGTACTTCCATCCCTCAATGAACCTCAATTAGCCAAACTGGAAGTTATCCAGAACAATGCCATGCGTATCATGACCGGTTCACCCATGTGGACTAGACTGTGCAATCTCCGCATAGAATGCGATCTTGAATCCCTACACCTTCGCATACAAGCAAGGGTGGCGGGCCTGGCAGCCAAACTAATTCACAATGCTTCCTCCCTCCCCCTCCTGCCACGGCTTACAGCGGCAGCCAGCCTTCATCCAGACCTCCTAACAGACAGCTGGGTTCATAATATAGCTCAAGCAATCCACACCTATGAGCTAGATGACTTCATGTCACAGGCCCACGACACGACTGTCATCAATTACAGCCCGCAGCCTCCATGGAGTCCGCCTCTACTCAAGCTAATTCTCAGACATACACTACCCAAAAGTCAAACACCAACCTCCTTGTTGCGCCAAGAGGGCCTCCAACAAATTGCTGCCCTCACAGCCCCAGAGTCCATCACCTACTACACTGACGGTTCGGTTGCATCAATCAAAGCCGGAGCAGCCTTCGTGTGCGGGAGCCGATCAGTCGGCTTTCGAGTCACAGACGGTGCCTCCACCCTTCAGGCTGAACTGGCAGCTATCTCAGCTGCCCTCTATGACGCACTGGAACACAGTCCAACAGCTCCCACTATCATCCATACAGACTCGGCTTCGGCCATTCACACCCTTCGCCAAAACGATCATAAAGACAACATTCACCTATTACACAACATTCTCTCCACCACCCAAGCTATCCGCAATGCCGGGGGATCTGTTACCATCAATTGGATCCCTAGTCATGTAGGCATTGCAGGCAACGAAAAGGCGGACCGCATAGCAAATCAAGCCCTAGAAAACCCCAACATTGACTTTGCAATCTCAACGAGCCTACGCCAAGTCAAGCATGCCATTAAGACCAGGGCAGCCATATTAAATAAAGCAGACCACCGCCTATACGTTGAACTGGGTTCCCCCTCGGCTAGATGGTACTCACTTGCCACTCGCTATAAATCACTGCCCATCACCGCTAGATCCAACCTTACAATGCTTAATCGTATACGCCGCCTTCGCCTGGGCTATAAGTGTTACAGTGAAATGGTTCAAGATGTCAATGCCCCCGAATCTGAATGTGAACACTGCCACGAGGCTCCACTCTACCCCCTCCTGCACTATCTGCTCAGATGCCCAGCCACATCCCACATCAGGAAACGACCTCTTCCTAATCCAGACACTCCCAGAAATCACGAAGCAGCCAGACCCATCAACTCTCTACGTCATGCTGCAGCATACGTTGTAGCCACGGCCCCACTCTCAGCCCTGACTGAGGCGGTGCGCTCTGCACCTCCTCCCACCTAACGAGCATATCGATGATATGCAAGAGTGTCTGTGTGTGTGTGTGTGTCCCTGTATGAGTGTGTTGTGAGTGCGTGTGCATATGCATATATATATACACATGTGTGTATATGTGTGCATATAGTTTTTTTTTTTTTTTTTTTTTTTTATAGTCAAGAGACTGCTCCTGCAGTCTTCATCACTTCCTTATCTATGCTTACATCACTGACTGGGCTAACATATGGCCCGGCCCCTTCCATTTAAACGAAGGGGAAATCTTAAACAACAACAACAACAGCGGGTGACCCATCCTGCTCTTCAGTTCTGGCCCAGCTCTCATAGTGAGAACATCTCTTCCCCAGATCCTGAACTGTGGCTTGATTTCTCCTTAGACTTTCACAGTCTGTTTTTTCTGGTTTACGAGATCCGGTGCTTTCACAAAGTCTCGTGTGCTCTTGTGCTTTTTGTGTGTGTGTGTGTGTGTGTGTGTATATCAGCTGTTTGTCCGGCTGCCACTTAGAGTCCCTGCCGTAGTACGACGCCGAACCCTGAAGGGATACCGTAGGGTATTTCCATGAAGGGGGGCCTTAGAGGCCTGGTTATAGGAGGCGGCAAGGGTAGGCTTTCTGTTAGGGCTAGGGTTAGGTAAGTCCCTCACGGGGCAGTGTTGGGGTACTCTCACGGCGCCCTTTAGAGGGCGGGGAGTTTAGGCCCCCGGCACTGTAGGGAACCGCCGGATTAACAGCTGATAATTTATTTATTTTCTTGTTTCTTTCGTTGCTCTTTTAAGGTATATACATTGGTTCATGCACATATATTCGTGTATATTTTAAGTATACATGTGTGTATGAGTATGTACATGTGTGTATGCTAGGAAAAGGAATGGAATAACATTTAAATAAATAAATACTCCAGTACATATATATATATATCTTACAGATACATATATATATAGAGCCTCGTTTTTTTTTTTTTTTTTTTTTTTTTTTTTTTACGATGAGCGCACCGGATCCTGCACTTGATCCTGACCAGAGTGGTGACTTGTGTTCACCTCCATCACCTACAGGCACCAAGCCTAAGTCTCAATGCAAAAGGCCACGACTAACAGGGCCAGAATATGGTGCTGATGATCTCTTCCTGAACATGGATACCGAAGATGTCTCTCCCACTGATTCAGACCTCTCCAGCAAGAACGCCCAGCTACCTCCTCCTGACACCTTGACCTCCAAGACAGATGCTACCCAGGCCCCTGCCACCACGATGACTGAAGATGACGGCTTTACACTGGTACAGAAAAAGAAAAATCGCAAAAGACTTACCAACCTTGCTGATGAGCCAGCCACATCCTCCTGCAATACAGACCGCCACACCACACTCACAAACACACGTTCCTCTTCCCAGCACCTTCCTCAGCCACCTAACACTACCAGTACACCCACTCTTCCCCCCTCCAAGCCTCCTGCATTCCTTATCACCAATAATGATGCCTTCCCCACCCCTTATGACACTGTGATCGCCTTGGAGACAGAGATGCCTCATCTCAAGTTTAAATTAGAGGCAACACGGAACCAAAACACGATCCTGGTTCCTCTCGATAAAGACACCTTTCACGTCCTAGACTCTCTCACCTCTGTGGCAGGCAAACCTATCTGCCTGAAAAAACTTGACCCTAACCTGTCCACCAGAAAAGTGATCCTCCAAAATTACCCTACAAATTTTCCCCTGCAAGCCATAAAAAACAATATCCAAGTGGAGGAAGCCACGAGATGCGAGGTAGGGGGAGCCCCCACCAGGCAGGTGCTAGTCACCCTCAGAGGCCCCATCCCAACAGCACTCGACCTACAGTCGTGGGGCACCTACACTATCCGCCCATACACCCCGGAACCTCTCAGGTGCTTCAATTGCCAGCGCTACGGGCACCACCAGTCACGTTGCACTCGCCCCCCAACATGCGCAGTGTGCAGCGGTCGTCATGCCACGGAGGAGTGCATCTCCAAGTTAAAGGCCAAGCAGCCGGTCCAGCCGAAATGCCCCAACTGCCAGCTCCCTCACCATGCCTGGAACAAACTATGCCCAGCTCGCAAAGACCTAGTGCAGAAGGGCATAGTGAGAGAGCACCGTTGGCTCCAGGCAAGGACCACAGTGACACCAGCACCACCAGGGACCTTCACATGGGGACAACAACGCACACCACAGTCCACAATACGGCAACCACCGGCCCCAGAAGAGTTCCCCCCTCTACCTCCAAGCAAACAGACACCTCCAGCAGTTCCCCCACCTCCATCCAGACCCACTCCCACTGCCACATCACACACCACAGCACAACCGCCTCCACCAACACGTCCGACAGTCCACACCATCTCGACTCAAACAGTGCCAGATGCCGCCACGCAAACTCCTCCACCAGCTCCCATACTACCTCCAGGATATGTCATTCTGAACAGGGACCAACTGGCCTGCTTTGCTCAGCAAATAGCCGACCATATCACCACATGGATGGGAAAGGAGCTAGGCATGCCTATCCCCAGCCCAGAGGGAATTCACTCGTTCGTACACAAATCCCTGGACCGGTTTGCACACAGCCCACAGCCAACACAAACAGAGATGCCACCGCCACCCACAACCCCTACCACAGCTCCTATTCACACACAACACAGCAAACAGAAGGGAAAAGAGGAACGTCAGAGCCGCTCACGTTCACGCAAACAGTCTCAAGACCGCCTACGAACACCTCACCAACAGTCACGCAGCCATGCCAACACCACAGACAAACAGCAAGACAAAGCACACCAGCTGTCCCCAGCACCACCACACACAGACACCAACACACACAGGAGATCACGATCCCCCATCCCAACGCACACAGACATGGACGACTAACACACACATTCCCTCACAGACAACCCACACACACACAAGCACTCCACATTTTACAGTGGAACGTCTATGGGATTACTCCCAAACGCCTCCTACTAGAAGAGGCAGCCCATAGAGACCATTTAGACATCCTCCTCCTCCAAGAAACACTCCTAAAACCAAACAGGCAGCTCCGATTGCGAGGCTTCACCTCCTTCCTCCTCCCCAGCACTCCAGGCGGCCCCAGAGGCTGTGCCATACTCGTTCGGAGCCATATACCTGCCACAGCTATTGATCCGCCACCAGACTGTGGCGAAGGTGTTGAGGTACAAGGAGTTGACATAACCCTGGCAGATGGTCACCTACAAATATATAATATTTATCGTCACCCTACAGCAGACATTAACCTTGGGGAGGTTGCCACTCTCTCCACTACTAACCAGCTCTTCATTGGTGGCGATCTTAATGCCCATCATCCCAGCTTAGGCTCTAGATCCCCCACGAATGCAGCTGGATGCCATGTCTCTGCACTACTAGAGGAGGTGCCAGAGCTCATACTTCTTAACGACCCAGCCACCCCAACACACGTCCGTGGAGGCAGGCTAGACCTCTCTTTTGTGTCTTCCAGCCTAGCCCCCCTCACTACCTGGAGGCTCCATCCCACCCTTACGTCTGACCACCATGCCATACTAACCACCATCAGTGTTGCCCCACTCCCCACGCCTACTGGGCCGCCACCACGATGGAATACTAAGAGGGCAGACTGGCCTAAATTCACTACCACACTGGAAGAGACAGCAGCATTTAACGCTACAGTAAATCTAGAGGAACATGCTGCCCTCCTCACAGATGCCTTTAGTGCAGCAGCAGGCTCCTCTATCCCAAAAACTGCTCCCCCAAAGGCTTACCATACAGACCATTGGTTCTACTGTGACAGGGTGAAGGAACTAAACAGACGCCTTAACAGAGCCAAGAAGAACCATAGAGCCAACCCGACAACTAATAGCCTAGCCTACCTCCAGGCCGTCGTCAGGCATTCTACAGCAGAGAAAACAGACATAAAGGAGCAAAAATGGCTGGAGTGGTGCCAGTCCCTTGGTGCTCATTCAAGACTGGGAAGCATTTGGAAAAAATTGAGAGCTGTTTCCAATCCGTTGCCACCTCGTCCCCCCTCTCACCCCGACCCACAGGGAGAGGCTGAAAGACTGGCAGCTACATTTGCCCAGAGGACCTCCCCCACACAGCTTCCAGACGACACCAGACATAAGCAAGAAACCCTAAACCAGACCAGGACGGATCTTATAAACATGTGCAAGGCCACCCCAGCTGACTCTGATCATCTATTCACGATGCATGAGCTTGATCAAGCCTTGAAAACAAGCACTGACACTGCCCCAGGCCCAGATGGTATCACCTACTCCATGCTCACACACGCTGGGCCTACAGCAAGATCCGCCTTCCTAGACCTATTGAATCACTCCTGGTCTATGGGCAAAGTCCCTGAGCAATGGAAGACTGCCACCATTCACCCCATCCCCAAACCACCTGATCCCACAGCCTTTAGACCCATCTCCCTCCTCAGCTGCTTGAGCAAAACTGTTGAGAGGATGGTGCTCCAGCGCCTCAACTGGATTCTGCCATCACCCCACAGTCACATCTTTGCATATACCAGAGGCAGGGGAACGGCTGAGTGCCTGAGCTCCTTCCTCTCGGAGTTGCGTGGAGGAAGAGGCCTGGCCATTTTTATAGACCTCGAAAAGGCCTTCGAGCTGGCATGCCCGAAGGCTATCCTGGCAACCCTAGCAAGCAAGGGAGTCAAAGGTCGCCTCCTGTGCTGGCTTGAGAGCTTCTTTCAGGGCCGACGGGCAGCAGTACGATTTCAGGGGCACACATCATCAGAACACCGCCACATCAACGGAACCCCACAGGGCAGCATTCTCAGCCCCACGCTTTTTAACGCCCTAATCAACTGCCTCCTACAGGTGGATCTAGGCCCTGGAGCCCGACTCCTCTGTTATGCTGATGATATTACTCTGGTAATCCATGGTGGCCCATATCATGCAAAAGCCCAGAGGGCTCTGACAAGACTCCACCTAAAATGTACAGAACTGGGACTCAAAATCAACCCAAATAAAACCAAGGCTCTTCCCTTCCTCATAAACCCACCGAAAGACAAACTCCACCTCGGTGACACAGCCATCGATTATGTTCTCACACACAAGTACCTGGGAATTATCTTCGACTCCAAACTTTCTTTCCGGACTGAGGTCAACCACCTCCGAGAAAGAACAAAGCTTCGCCTCAATGCTCTGCGATCCTTGGCAGGAAAGGGAAGGGGTGCCTCATACAAAGTCCTCCGTCTATTCTACATCCAGACCATAAGAGCAATAGTGGACTATGCAGCGCCAGTACTACCGTCCCTTGACGAGCCACAACTGACTAAACTGGAAGTCATCCAGAACAGTGCCATGCGCACCATGACTGGTGCACCCATGTGGACCAGACTATGCAATCTCCGCATGGAATGTCACCTCGAATCCTTACACCTTCGCATACAAGCAAGGGTGGCGGGCCTAGCAGCCAAACTAGCCCACAACTCTTCACCCATTCCCCTATTGCCACGGCTCACAGCAGCAGCCAGCCTCCACCAGGACTTACTCACAAATAGCTGGGTTCATAATGTAGCTCGAGCTATCCACACCTATGAACTAGACAACTTTATAACACAAGCCAATAACACACCTGCCACCAACTTCATCCCCCAGCCTCCTTGGAGTCCACCCCCATTCACGCTCATTCTCACGCACACACTACCCACACCCAAACGCCCACCCAATTGCTGCGTCAAGAGGGCCTCAGACAAATTGCCACCCACACAATCCCACGGTCCAATACATACTACACCGACGGTTCTGTCACACCAACCAAAGCTGGAGGAGCTTTTGTGTGTGGGGACAGATCTTTTGGCTTCCGTGTCACAGATGGTGCCTCCACCCTCCAGGCCGAGCTGGCAGCCATATTAGCTGCCCTCTCTGATGCCCTAGAGCACAACCCCACTACTCCCACTATCATACACACGGACTCTGCTTCGGCTATTCATACTCTTCGCCAACACACTCACAAAGACAACATTCACTTAATCCATGACATTCTCACCACCTCACAAGGTATCTGCAATGCTGGAGGATCGATTATTATAAATTGGATCCCAAGTCATGTAGGCATCGTGGGTAATGAGAAGGCAGACCTTACAGCAAAACACGCCCTAGAAAGACCGAACATCGATTTTGTTATCATGACAAGCCTAAGCCAAGTCAAGCAAGGCATTAGAGAAAGGGCAGCCAGATTAAATAAAGATGACCACCGCCTATATGTCGAACTACGCTCCCCCTCTGCTAGATGGTATGCACTTGCCACACGCTACAAGCCACTACCAC